>NC_051180.1:153651765-153792839 GCF_013339695.2 Rhipicephalus sanguineus
TGCAAATCGTCCTCTGCGTCGCTGCTCGACGGCTCCAGAACTTCGAGAACGGAGCACGTCTGGCCCTCCTGCCTCAGCTCGGGGTTGTTCTCGAACAGCACTTTCAAGCTGACATTCTCGGGTGCAGATTCGAGTTGTTCGCGATAGTCCTTGGCTCGCATCCTAGACGCCCCCTGGCGTATGACGAGCGTGTTCGAACTCCTGTTTTTCTTCGGTGGGGCCTGCTTTTCGCACAGGCCGTCCAGGAAGACCTGCACCTTGTCCCAGGAGCAGACCTCTTGCTCCCAGGGCATGAGGTTCGGGACGCGCTTTGTCGTGGCCAGTGAGTTGACGACGTTTGGCTCGTCCTCGGCGCTCTCTTCTTCGCTTTCGTGGGACACTGACGTCCCGGAGGATGAAGCTGGCCTCACTGGCTGCACCTGAGGAGTGCTGCACTTGGCTAGCACTTGTGCAAACTGAGACCTGCAAAACAAAAATGGGTGAGATGTCAAGCACGTCACAGAGACGTCCAAAAAGTGGCGTCTGAGGAAGCTGACAAGCCTCATGACTTATAGAATCCATGTGACTGTCGAATAATTCTCTATTTTCAAAAAGGGAATCTTTTTGGAGGAAAGTCGAGAATTCACAAACACAGAAGACATACTGAGAGCGTGAAATTTTTATGGTGCGCACTGATGTTTCTTTTAAGAGAAAAGTGCGTGGTGTTGCAGTGAAATTTAGTCCTTGAGTGGCTGCCATCCAATAGACGTGTTCACGGTATGTAGGCATCGTTATAATCTTACTTATTTAACAAAATCTGACGTGGAGAAAGCTTACAGGCACTGTGTGGAATTTTTTAAAAGATTTTGCAGGCAGCCAGCTTCAAAACATAGAACCTCACAAAACAGTGTGAACAGGCCACAAATGTGGCCTGAGTGCTGCATATTGCATCACATCACTAAGTATGCACATTTTGGCTTGTTCAACAGCTTTGAGGCTTGCGTTGCACTAACCGAGTCAAGCACCCAGCGTAGTAGGCAGAAGGTGCCATGATAGCAGCTTTCACTGTTACTAGTCGAAAAGGCCATTTGTCCAAATAGCTATGTAAGCGTTTTCTTTTGGACATTGGATTGGATTGGATTGATGTAGCATGGAGTTGTACCACCTTTATGCAGACAAACCAAAAGCCGAAAACTTCGGCCACTTGCCTGATAAGCTCCATAGGGGAGCGTGTTTCGACCGCGCCCTTGTTGACTCGCAGGCGCCGCCATTTCTCCTCCAGCTGCAGTAAACGGCTTTCTTCTTCGGGAAGCAGTTTGAGTTGGCTGTTCTCCAGCAGCGCCTGCAGCTTGGCCTGTGCCTGCTTGCTGTCTGGAGACCTGTGACCGCGAAAGAACAGAGTACCAAGACTTGTAGAACGCAGAACCAAAAGAAAACCAAGTTAAGCCCTGGGTTGTTCCAAACCAGCAACCACAATCACTTCATTTACTATCAGTTCCACTCAAGTTTTCAAGCATGTTCCATAAATCAGTGTGGGTCGATTATGGCTTTCAATGAGGCTCAATATGCATGCCATGTTTTCTTGCATAGAACCCCTGCAGGAAGTGCAGCAGACGAGGAGCTTAATAAATCTATTACTAGAAGCCTTAATACTAGGGGTGTGCGAATATTCGAAATTTCAAATATTTTTCGAATAGCGTTTGCTATTCGAACTTCCCAAAAACAAATGCAGTCAACATCCAATTGAAAGTGGCCCCTTCAAATTTTCAATATGCTTCACCTCATCACACCCCCGCATTGCGGCAAAGCTGTTTTTCAAGCTTCGCTACGGTCGCAAATGTATTAACTCAAGAAAACGCTGGTTCCAACATGAAGATGAAAGATGTGGCAGACGCGGGGGCTCAATTAATCATGTTTTGGACCTGAAATTTGGGCAGGAAGTCTGAAAAATCGGACGCCGAAGCTTTTTAGCAGCCAAAATTTCAGATGTTCTCATATATCAATGTCTACAAGGCAGATTTGGAACTCTGGACTTGAAGGGAGCACACCCTTGTCCGCCACATCAGTTGGGCTTCCACAGAAGTTGAAAGAGGAGGAGAGGCTGAGGAAATGGCATCTTTGCCTAACACGTGTAAAGTGTTGTCGGCAACACTTTGGTTGCACCACTTCATGTACATAAGTACAATTCGGCCTCTACATTGCGCTTCAACCTAGCGAAAAGAAAAGAAACACTTTCATGTTGCTATCTCATAAAAATATGCTTAGGAATCCTCTCCAACTTTTTTTTCTGCAATTTCGCTTCGAAGTATTAGAAAAATATTCTAGAAATATTCGAGAAATATTCGATTCAATTCGCACTCACACTTCAATATTCGAATTCGCTTCGCACCCAAAATTTTGCTATTCGCACAGCTCTACTCAATACATCTGCTATTACATTTATCATGATGAAGAGGTGCATTCAAGCCCAACGTTCCGCTCCTGAACTCACCCTGAGAGAGAGTTCCACGGTAACGACGACGCACTGTCAGATTCGGCCCTGTCTGAGCTCAAGCTGCCCGTGCACACAGCCTGGACGTACTGCAGAGCCTCCTCTTGCCTCCTCAGCAATCTTCTCGTCAGCACGAGCAGCTACGTGGCAAGGAACAGAAAGGATACCCCGTCAGCCAACTGGCAAAAGCCATCAAGGACTGCACACAAAGTGCACGCAAAGGCGAACAAAGAAAGGAAAGTTGAGCCAATTTCTTGGCTTGTGGGGTTTCATATAAATGGCAATACAAGCAGCAGAAATTGCTGCCTTTCCATCCATTGGTTCCATGACCATCTTGAAATGCAGTATCCCACACATCTTTTTCGCTTGAAAATACACCACTAGTGCACTAATAGCAATTATGTATGGTGCATAAGCATAGCTATGGCAGAAATCATTAATGCAGCTGAAGTTTTAAGCTCAAGGCATGTCTTTTCAGTAGGGGTGTGCGAATATTCGAAATTTCGAATATTTTTCGAATAGTGTTTGCTATTCGATTCGATTCGCACTGAAATTTTACTATTCGAACTATTCGAACTTCCCAAAAACAAATGCAGTGAACGTCCGATTGAAAGTGACCCCCTCAGATTTTCAATATGCTTCACCTCATTACACTCTCGTATTGCGGCAAAGCTGCCTTTCAAGCTCCGTTACGGTCGAACTTAGCCAAGAGACAAGTCCGATTGGAAATGGTCCCTAGATTTTCAATATGCTTCACCTCCTCACACCCCCGTATTGCGGCAAAGCTGCCTTTCAAGCTCCGTTACGGTCGAACTTTGCCAAGACACAGTCAACGTCCGATTGGAAGTGGTCCCTAGGTTTTCAATATGCTTCACCTCATCACACCCCGGTATTGCGGCAAAACTGCCTTTCAAGCTCTGCTACGGTCGCAAATGTATGAACTCAAGAAAACGCTGGTTCCAGCATGGAGATCAAAGATGTGGCAGAGGTGGGGGCTCAATGCTGTTTTGGACCTGAAATTTGGGCAGGAAGTCCGAAAAACCGGAAGCCGAAGCTTTTTAGCATCAAAAATTTCAGATGTTCTTATATATCGACGTCTACGAGGCAGATTTGGAACTTCGGACTTGAATGGAGCACACCCTTGTCCGCCACATCAGTTGGCCTTCCACAGCAGTTGAAAGAGGAGGAGAGGCTGAGGAAATGGCATCTCTGCCTATCACGTGTAAAGTGTTGTCGGCAACACTTTGGTTGCACCAAATCGTGTACATAAATACAATTCGGCCTCTACATTGCCTCATTCTTGATAAGAAAGACAACTATGAAATATGACCCCACTAGCGCTTCATCAACCTAGCGAAAAGAAACACTTTCATGTTGCTATCTCACAAGAACATACTTAGGGATTCTCTGCAACTTTCTGTAATTTCACTTCGAATTATTCGAAAAATGTTTGAGAAATATTCGAAAATTATTCGAAATTATTCGATTCGATTCGCACTCAATCTTTATTATTCGAATTCGCTTCGCACCCAAAATTTTGCTATTCGCACAGCTCTACTTTTCAGCAAACATACAGTAGTATATTCACAATTCTAGATATGCCCCACTAGCTGTATTATCTTCTGGGACTGATTCTATTAAGGCCAATTTTACATTAAGTAGAGCTGTTTGGGAACATTAGTCAAACTTTCTTTGATTCTATGCTCGTCTTTACATTAAACTTTTCATGGGAACAGCATAGTTTCAATATCTCTTTGTGTTCATCAGAAAGTCTAGTGTAAATGTCAAGTGAAACCAGACAAAATCTGAGCAAGACAAGTCTGTGTTACATTGCAGTACATCACAAGTACAAGTAACAGCACAAGTATCCCTGATTCAGGCTGTTACTACTACCACTGTTAACTTTAGCATCATAGCATCCTCCATTAACCAGTTAGCTAACTAACTACCTACCTGACTAATTAACCAACAAACTCTTACAAGTAGCAGTCCTATATGTACTCAAAATCATAGGCTATTAAAATGAAGTTCGGATATATTGCTTGACAAGCTATACCATAACATGCAAGTGCAATTAATGCCCTGATGCGTCGAGTGCTTTACCAAAAGATTGTAATCGGCTGGAGCAGAAAACAGTGCTCCTTTACACTTCTGCAATTCGAGAAGAAAGAGCAGCACAAGACGGCTACAGCGCACAAAAAGGACGTGCCACTCACCTCCTTGAATCCATTCTTGACCTCTGTGTTCTCTGCTTGCAAGCTGCAGTTCAGAAAGAGACCTATTATTAGAACTTCAAACAAAACTCTGTGCACATCTCAGCTGCATTATTAAAACTGTGATCAAATGTTCGGATGTATGGTAACAAATGTTGGCTGACAATGATACACTGGCACTTTTGGAGCTGATGCGGAATCAGACATGAACTTATAGCAAAATATATCGCTTGCATCCGGGATAATAGGGTGTTTCCTATTACTGATAACATAGCTGCCTGGCTCAAGTTGGACAGCTGACCCTGTTAAATTTCCTACAATTACCTACTTACCTGGAGGGTAACTGCAAGCAGGCTGCTGACTCTATTTGCTTCTTGCATTACTACTACACAAGTTCTTGGAAGGAAAGGAGCTGCTATCCTGATAAGGGTGAGCTCCCTTGACCAGGATAGAAGCTGAGAGGTTCACACATTCACACATAATAGTTTTTTACTGATGTGTTACTGCTACAGGGAGCTCTGGCGCTGTGATCATTTATTACGATGCATTTGCCTTTAGTGGCACAAATTCTGAAGCAATCCTCTTTTTGTAAATGCATGAAGGCAACAAGTTTCTGCACATGTTGCTTATTATTACTAATTGTGGCATTGATGATACCGTATACTATAGAAAATGATCAGTTTCGAAAGTTACAAATCCGTATGAAGCCATAACGATGAAGTGTAGGCAAATCCATGTAATACAGTCAAATCTCGTTACAACGAACACCACATTAACGAACATTTCAAATTAACGAACTTTTAAGAAATCCCGTGCCGACTGCTTATAGTTTCAATGTAAAAATATTTCACTACTACGAACTTCAGAATAACGAACATTTCAGAATAACGATCGTTATTTAATTCCCGTGTAATCTTAACAACACCTCAGTACTACGAACTTATATCCCGAAATGCGAGGATTCTTAGACTTCAGTGTATCGGTCATGGCAGTCGGAGCTGTAAGGTAGCAGACGACGCAGCGCGAAGAGCGGACGCCCTCCCGCTAAAACCTGAGATGGCACGGGAGGAGAAAGACGCGGGCGGAGAACTTTTTTTTTTTTTTCCCTTCGTTGCGGAGGCATGGCGGAGGCGACAACGCATCAGGTTTTGTAAAGGCCCAACCGCATGCATAGCCCGCGACTTTCGAGCGAAGGCGACTGCGACAAACGGGCTCCGTCGCGCTGCTCGATTGAAAACTATTGCGCGCACGCAGGCAAATTACGAAAAAGAATTACAGAGTAGATGAATGACAACATGCCAAATTTATTATTGTCTTGTTTGAGATAAAGATGCCATAAAAGCGTTTCGGGACTTCCTTTTTTCGCAATCTTATGTTTAACCGCGGCAGTAGTATCTGCTGTGATCCCATGGGGCGCCCGGAAGCGTACGCTGCCTACGCTACGTCGCACTTTGCAAACTGCGTTATGTTGGGGTTAGTCCACGAGGCGCATCTCGACAACGTTTCCTCTTGCTGTCATAGAACGTTTAAAAAAAGCCGCAGCGCCTCACATCGTTGCTTCGCAGGGAGAAGGGCTGCCTCACACGACGACGATGTTGACATTGCAGCAAGCTACCACCAATGCAGCAAGCTACCACCGAAACATCAAAACGAACCGTCGATCATAAATAACGACAAAATACGGCCGCTGCCTCGCTCTCCGCGTGAGATGGGGCTGTAAATAAGGTAGTCTATAACTTGCATTCCTTGAAGTACGCGCCGATTGGAGGCATCACGAGCAAATTGCAACCGAAGCAAGCGAAGCAAGGGTCAGAGATGCTGCCATGTTGTTGGATATCGTCATGCTCACTTCCGGGCGACAAGCGATGTTTTCTGGCTTTCCAGAAACCTGGGATGCTATCGCGGAACGATTCTATTTCAGATTCCAATGCCTTTCGTGCTTTTCGCGCTTGGCCAGTGGTCAGAACGACGGTCCGTCCGCGTTATCAGCGCGATCAGCCAGCCGTGTGGAATCGGAAATAGCATCGTTTCGCGATTGCACCCCTGCGACAAGCGACGGCGATGGATGGCCCTCCGCGACAGCAAATCTTGTCGGCCGTCACTCAAAACTCGCGTGCATGCAGTTGGGCCTTAAAGGATTGCAGCGATGACATGGACGACGATGTCACGGTAGCACCCGAAGATCGCGACGAGTCCGTGTCGGCCACAGATGCGTTGGGCTACTTGAGGAAACTCCGCATATTCATAGAAAAAAGCGGAACAGCGACCGAAGCGGCGGATAAAAATGCGGACGGTCTAGAATCGTTCGTGACGCAGAGTTTGTGCTGCACCCGTCAAAAAAACGATCACGGACTATTTCAAATAAACGTGCCTTGTCTGACGTTCACGTGTGCATTGTTGTGAGAAACGAGTTCAAGGACGTACCGTTGCAAAGGTAGGACGTTTGCGTTACTGAAATTCTATTGTTATGGTAAATTTTTGGGCTTTCACTATAACGACCTTTCAGAATAACGAACATTTTTCCGCGGTCCCCTGAAGTTCGTTATACTGAGATTTCACTGTATACCCATGCTGTACTACCTTGTCCATGTACTACCCACAGGGCCATGCTGGCTAAACTGCCCTGCTTGCAGCTCCTGTACACACAGCAAAGTTTTTTCCAGTCATTTTAATGCGACATTATTACTTAGCATGTTTGGTGAACCCACTGTCATCAAAAAGATGTAGCAGAAAAATGGCACCCAAGTTATGCAATCTCCATCTAACTAAAAATAGAGTGCCCACGATAGGAATTCAATCCTATGCACCATTGTCACTGCTAAAGCTCAGAAGCCAAGTGCGCTAACCACTGCACCACTGCTGCATTGTGCCAACACTGTGACGAACATCTCCGAGGCTGTGCATGCGGTTGGGCTCTGCCTGGCAGGCTATTCACTAGGTGGAGCATGACAGTCTGGCACTGACAGTGCTATGTAGTCTTCAGCAATCAAAGTTGAACCACTCACATTAGCTACATCATCAGGCAAGACTGCAAAGACTGGCTGGAGGCACCAGTACTGTACCCACGTACAGGACCATCTCAACACAATGAAACATGCGAAGCGAGTCGTTGCAGCGCAACAATGTTCGCCGCCCAAGCCCCCGACAACACAAAAGGCAGACCAAGAGGCTGTGGAGCGAGCACAGAGAACATTAGGGAGGCAATGTTGCATCCACGCCGAGACACACTCGCCAATGGGCCACGAAAATCCGGTGGACATCCAAATTATAGCCGGACGTCCACGTCAAGAGCCGGTTATCCCCACGATGACCTCAGGCTGTTGAATTTCGGTTGTTCTTAACGTCCATTTTGTTTTCTGCCTCGAACACATCGCCAGAATATATACAGTGAAAGTCATGTGGACGTTATAACTTAGATGACAGCAGGACATCCACGGGACATCATCTTTGTGATTGTTAACATTTTCTGCTGTGCGTGTTTGGTGCAAGGGACATAGGTATCTGCTGGGGACATCGCAATAATGCCTCGATTGTGGATTGTGAATTCACCAAATTTTTCATGGCAAAATTGCCCGCTTCCGCATGAAAAACAAGACAATGCCCACAATTCCAGTACTTCATCGCTACAGAAATAGAAAATGCAAATAATCTCAAGCTGATCTAGCACCATTAAATAGTGGACTTTGCTAAATACTTAAAGCAACTTAAGGCATGCATGAGCCGAAAAAATGACGAATGCCACATTGCGCGATTTACCAACGGAACTATATTTTATACCATCATCGTGGGCGCACATGTCCTCAACAGCAGCTACAAAAGGACTGGATTGTGTGTGACATCGAATATTATGGGCCCTAGATTACGCTGTAGAATGTACATTTCTCTCAAATCAATCAAAGCCTTTGCTTTTATTAATTCAAAGCTTAAACCGCAGCGATGGTTACATGGTAGACCGTCCGTTTCCAATTGCGGTAGGTAACAGGTTCGACTCCCAGTGCCAACCGAACCCCGTCCCCCCCTCCCCCGCCCGGTTTTTCCTAAAGCGTAGAGTACACCAACCTTTTTTTTTTTAATGCATGTGCGATGAACGCCCCTTAATGTCAACCCCATTAACTGCACTAGTAAACACGGACAGACAGGTAAGACAGGACACGCGCAGCAAACCTGTCTTTTTGCGTGTTTACTAGCGCAGTTAATAGGCTTTAAAATGAATGTGAAGCAACTAGCCCGAGTTGGTGCTCTACTTAATTTAAACAACTATATTCCCATGCACATTCGACGTGCATACTAAGAGGGTTCACTGCACGTCCGTCCTGTGTCCAGATGTATGGTTCCGCTCGACGAATCGCCAATTTTCTTGTATATAAGGGTCCTATGGACGTCAATAGTATGGCTGGCGGATTTCCGGGGATCTCCACTGAACATCTCTATGCCCAAAACTGTCAAACCAGTGGATGTGCATTGGACTTTCAATGCCCATTGGGTCAGTGACAAGTATTTAGCCATAGAAAGAGAAGCGTAGGTGCCTCCATAGTTTTCTGTAGGAAACACCGGTGCAGCACACCATGCGTGCTGCCCCTCCCCATCTCCTGCCACCTCTGTCAAAACACATAAATGTAGGAAAACAGGGGAGCAAGAAGTCCCCTTAACAGCTTTGCTGTCCATAAATTCTGTATAAAAGACATGCCGAGGTTGCCCACCTCTGGAAGTGTCCCTCCAGCAACACCTGGTCGGCCGAGAGGCCCAGGCAAACTTCCACAGTGAGGAGGTAGTCGGCACAGGATGCCTGACTGCTCTGCAGCGCGACACCGTACGGTCGTAGGCCCTGTTCGTTCTGCACTGTGACGTCACCACTGTGCAGCACCAGTGTCTGAAGCAGAAGGAATAGGTAACTATAAACACTCCAGCTGATATAATGAAAGGAATGGGGCTGAGCTTTGCACAGAGAGAACAACTGTCTCACAAGAGTTATCATTGTTTATTGTCTATTGTTTGCATGTATGCGTGAAAAGTTAGATAGAAAAGAAAAAAAAAAAGATGTCTGCATTTGAGTGGTCCTGGATAAATGAATTCCTGTTGTCTGCTGTCTGTCGGCTCTGCCCTTCAAGCCCAATGAGGCTTTGGCAGGCCAATTTTGTATTACATTGTTACTGTGCCAAATGTTAATAAAGTATTATTATTGTTGTTGCTGTTGTTGTTATTATTATTATTATTATTATTATTATTATTATTATTATTCACAATATGGCAGTTGAGCAGCGAGGTGCACACCTTAATGACTGGAATGTGTCCATATCTTGCAGCCAAATGCATTGCCGTGTTTCCGTCGCTGTCCTTCCGGTTTATGTTCAGCTGGTTGTTCTGCATGTACTCGGCCAGCCAACTGACCGTTCTCTCCTGCAAAACCGGGAAAAATGACACGTATTACAAAAACAGTGAAAAAGAAATGACAAGTTTAGTGAATTGCTTTGAGTTCTTCCCACCTTGGAATAACGAGCAAGAATACGCAGAACAGTTTGTGACGAGACACACTGCTGATTGTGATTAGACAATAAAGACAATGAGCCACAAGATGGAATCGTGGCTGCAGTTCATAATTACTGAAGTAATTTACAAGCCAGTGAGATTCTTCACATGACAATTATGGAGAATGAAGTATGAAACGTGCATATTAGGTCATTTAGCCGGAAATGAAAAGATTTTTTTGGGTGGCGTGGATGATCTACATCAAGATACATACCTGCCCATACTTGGCAGCCAAGTGCAGAAGAGTTCTATTTCCTTCACTGGGGTCTATCTGGTCCAGTGCCATAGACTTGCTTACAAGCCACTGGAGTATTTCAAGGTTGCCATGCTAGATAATAAACAAAGAGAAGAGGAAAAAAAAAAACACATTTAGAATGCATGGAGCAGCAATGTTTTATACAAGGTTAAGCATCTAGATTGTGAAAAATCTTATGACGTTGCCCACAGGAGGCCTAGCACTGCCAAAATGCCCAGAGGGCATACAAGAAAAAGAAAAAACGGAAATCTACACACACTTGCACTCAATAGACAGATATGCATGATGGCCATCTATCCATACCGTCAGTGTTTCAACACTACTGTGTTTTCACAAGTCTGAAATGCCGACCAGGCGCCTTTTCAGGCACAAGCCAGCTACCAAAATACAGGAGCATGCATATATCCTAACATAACCAGTGCAACTACAGAAATTTTTGTAAAATTTCTAGTCTCGAAATGCAGCCTGCCGGCACATCAAGTGCTGAAGGCACTCAGACCAGCTTACAAACGTGCTTGCCTAAAGGAATACAATGCCGAAAACTACTGAGTACTGCCGTCTAGCCTAGTCACAGAGACGGGCAATATTACTTGCCGGTCACAGTACATGACACGGGCGTGTTGGTTCGTTCTTGCTTCTGCGCTTGGTGCATGCATTCTTGTTGTCAAATGTACAAATCACAAATTGTGCAAAAAAGTATTACCTTCAGATACTCTGCGCCTACTGGTGCATCACCCCCGCCCCCCCACTTCACCTTTCTAGTACTGCCCACTTTATGTGCTACTTACAAACATAAAGCCCCAAAGACAGCAACCTCATTTGCATATACATCTTTATGTTGCACTATGGTGAGTGAGCATTGTGACAAACAGCGATGCTGACGACAGCAATTATGGACAAAAAGTTTTCTCTTTTTGTTTCTGATAAAACTCAGTTGACATTTTTCACTTCCCTTGTCGAGTATATATCATGTTTTGATCTACCTACTTCATATGAAACACTGTTTGCCACAATGCACCAAAAGCTGTATTTACACAAACTAATAGTCGGGTACAACTTTAAAAGGGAGTGGCATTTCCACCTCAAAAGTGGACACACCCAAGCCTGCAACATTGAGTGCATTCTCCAGACTGACGTCATAAGCCAAACAGTCAGTGACCTGCCCTCCGAGAACAATGCCGAGTACATGAGCGGGACTATTTCTTCAGTAGCGAAGGCTGCCCCGCTTCGGCAGTCTGGGCGGGGCCTCTCCTGGCTTCTCCAGATGTATGTTACTATAGTATTGCAAGCTCTTCGCACTTTCATGTGACATATTGGCAAGTTTCCTATCGACGTACTTTGACTGCTGTGGCAACGGGGGTGAGGTTGCTGTGGTTTTCGTCGGCGAGAACGTGTTCAGGATGACCCTGGCAGAGCCACTGGAAGCACCGCAGGTGGTTGCGTGCCGCGCAGACGTGCCATAACGTGTTCCCCTGGCTGTCGGACAGGTTCCAGACCAGTTGCTTCTCCATGTCACGCAGGCTGTGGCTCTGAAAGTGGGAACAACACATTTGCCGACATTAGAAATCGATGGCCCAAGAATTTTCGGATGACGAGAAGAGAGAACAGATACATGGATTTACACTATTGCTTCACAAATGTTGACACAACTACAGGCACTGCAAAAATAAAAAGGACGCCAGGCCTGCGCTGAAACCGCAGCACAGTCACAGCGAAAGCTGGAAGAGCGGCGTTTCTAGAGCCCGTTGTAAGCTCTCTTGGGGCTACTAATACAAGTACACTAGAAAGGTACCCACTACGCCATAAATCACAATTTTTGTGAAGTTGGGAAGCACCTACTAAGCCATTATTCGTCATTCTGCGGAGAAGCGAGGCACCAGCTACACGTCTGTGAGGCATTATGTGTACTTTGTTGACGCGACGACTGATGACGATGAAGAATTATGCCTCAGCCCTTTGTAATGGGTTGGAATCTTTAAATGGCCCACCAGTTATGTAATTTGCATTGGGTGACGCCCGGTCACTATTTCCCTCTCCCGTCATGCTGTATAACATACGTTGACGTGGAAGAAAGGGGGGGGGGATGAACTTTACTGAGACCCCGAGGAAATAGATCATGCGCTTATGGGCTTCCTTGGCAACCAATACAAGTGCGCTTGCGAGGAACCCACTACGCTATAAATCACTGTAATTTTTTAGAAGTAGGGCAGCAGGCACTGTGCCATTTTTCGTCATTCTACGGAGAGCCGTGGTACCTGCTAAACGCATGTAAGGCATTATGCGCACTTTGTTGATGCTGTGCCTGATGATGAGGAAGAATTATGGCAGAGCCCTTTGTAATGGGTTGGAAACATTCAACAACCTACTCGTTGCGCAATTCGCATTGTGTGAGGCCTGGTTACAAAATTCGCGTTGTGCGACGCTTGGTGCTTATTTTACTCTTCTACCACGCTATATTGCATATGCGAATGTGGTTCCTTCCCGACATGAAGCCTGCATAGGACCTTTTTGCAAAGCAGTTTCAAGCACCGGCACGGCTCAGAGGTTGAATACTGGGCTCCCACGCAGAGGGCCCAGGTTCAAACCTCGTTCCATCCTGGAATTTTTTTCTTATTTCATTTTTTTTTCTTATTTCGAGCGATACTGGTTACGGACACCGGCGGCGGCGGCGGCGGCGGACAACTACGGTGCCAAAAACGGCCGGTGAAATGATCTCATAACAGTTTTCGCTGTAAAATGACACTGATACTGGACTTTGCAAGCGCAACCAAGAACTACAGTTTACTCAAATCCTAGAAAAGAAAAAAAGCATACAATCAGCATGTTCTGCCACTACTGATTAGTAGTGTGGCCAAAAATTCAAGGACAATAAAGGAAAATTCAGAGCACTTCCCCTACAGTGAAGATGGAAGCCAGCGAAGCTGTGACAATGGTGGGTCTGGTATAGTGAATATTGCTATGGTGAATTTATGAATTATCATTATTGACTATAGTGAGTGAATAAAAAGACCTACACTCAAAGGTCCCAGCGTTTCTATTGCACATGACACAGGTTATCTCATCAATGCAGCCAATGGCGTTCTCAAAATGAAATCCTGTAGTAGTACATAAGAAACCGTGTTGTTTCGAAAGTACAAAAATGGCATGACGTTCGTT
Source organism: Rhipicephalus sanguineus (assembly GCF_013339695.2). NCBI lineage: Eukaryota > Metazoa > Arthropoda > Arachnida > Ixodida > Ixodidae > Rhipicephalus > Rhipicephalus sanguineus. The sequence goes on from NC_051180.1 coordinate 153,665,387, forward strand.
TCTTACGCAAGTGGTGCTGTCTTTTGAGGCAAAAACGTTCACGTCATTCTGCCATGTTGACGATATCATACGCCTTTTATTTACTTTATTGTCACGTCCGTTTTTTCAACACACAAACGCTGGGTTAGTCACGTTAATCGATTCGACGAAAACTGTTGTTCTATGCGTATTTTGTCCACGGATGCAATCCGCCAGAATCGAGCCATATACAGCAGCTTCGCTATAAAACTGTAGAAGTAGTTGAGAACTGTGCAGCAAGTAAAGAAATGCGCAAAGAAACGGAGGGATGGTAGTGTGGATTAGAAGCTCATATTGCGGGTTGAGAGTTAGTGGAAATCAAATCGGAAATGTCACTAGTGTGATGGACAACTGCCTGTTGCTGCTTGTGCATTGCCTTTCCCTTTCGAGCAGTTCTTTCAACTCGTGCTGCTTTTCTGACTGCTATGGCATGACCTCGGAACATAAATGTGAACACATTTGCAGATGTGACTGATAAGGAAAAAGTGCAGGCAAGCATCTGGTTGAGCTGGAACTCTCATTGACTGAGGGTTGAATCTTGATACAATAGACGACGGCCAAGAAGGCAGGAAGGTGTCAAATGCCCTTTGTGACATCTCTTCTTCTTATGCGTTCCCTGTCTTGCGTTTCTTCAAAAATGTGACAGGCATAGTTTCTTACTAGTATTACTTATAGGGAAAACTGCCACTGTGAAGTTGTATGCACGGGAATGCTGAGATGTGTCAGATTCGGATTTGCGTCATTCACGAAAAGCCTGGATGCCTCGAAAACGCATCTCGCTAGAAGCGTTCTTTGTGTCACAATGGTTAATTTTGTACTGAAGCAGCATGTAATGACCTATCTTTTTGTTAGCATTAGATAGAAACAAATTGTATTTAACTCTGAGAATTGCTGCTATGATGTACAATTTTATAAAATGTAAAAAGTAGCGACCAGACACAAAACATTAGAAGACAGACGACAGGGTCAGTGTTCACTCTGCAACATCTTGTCATCTGTTTCTTCCTTCCGCTGTTTGCTTATGCCCTGCAGGTGCGCAAACATTGATTATAGAATGATATCTGTTTAGTATGCAGGTTTTATTTAAAGACGCTTTATTTGCAACCCTTAGGAAATACGCATAGAAAGTGACACCACACTTCCCTCTAGGTATTACTGTGAGAGAAACTCTATGGTGACAGGGCCCTCAGTGCTGCCTACACCAAGGAGATTACTGAAGGTACTATATGCAGTATGGACTAGCAGGCCAATGCACGCACCAGGGCGTCGAGGTCGCCCTTCTTGGCGACCCTGAAGATGGCGCGTATCCAGCGCGGCACCCTGGCCAACGGAGGCCGCTGTGCCGCGTTGTGCCGGGGCTGCTGGCTGCGCAAGGAAAGCACCGAGCATGCGTCGCCGCCGCTCTTGAGTTCGCTGTCGGACGCGTACTGGCGCGACCAGTCGCGCGACGGCGGCGCGGCCTGGGCCGGCCGACGCGCGGGCCTCCGTGACGCCGCGGCGGAGGCGGGCAGCCAGGGCTCGGCCGCCGCCACGTCTTCTCGGTGGTCCTGGGCGCCCCGGGCCAGCGCGCTCAGCGTGTCGATGATGGACACGGTGCGCAGGTGCGGCGGCCGCCGACCCGTCGGGGCCCCGCCCGGGGCGGCGGCGGCCGAGCGGCGCGGCCGATGCGGGCCGGGCAGCTCGCACAGGCGCAGCAGGTCGCTGTCGTCAAGCACGAACTCCTCGAAGGCGTCCGGCGGCGGCCGCATGGCTCGTCCCGAGCTCAGCGCGCGCTCCCAGCCGGGCGCCGGCGGGGCTGCGCCGCGGGTCGGAGTGCTGGTGCTGGGGCACAGCCGGGCCTTGGACGCCACGGCTCGGGGCTGGGCCAGTGGCTGCAGAGGGTTCATCATCAGACGCGTTCTGAGTGAAATGGTTTTTTAGCTCACTCACCGAAGCTACATCGGCAGCAATGGGTCTACATACGCGAACAATGGTTAAGACATGGCTGACCGGGGAGCCAGTTAGGTTGTGGCGTGTGGTTTCCCAGCGTCACTGCAGGTCATCGGTGAAAAGTGTCAATTGCCATCGACCTTAAAACAGCCTTCGTTGACATAAGACAAGGAAATCGTACTTTACGTCCCCGAGCATTGCGCTCAGCCACGTAAACACGAGCTCCTCGGCAAGCTAGTACACTGCACAGGACGCCAATACGTGCACACAGACGACACTAAAGGGACCAGGGGCGTAGCCAGAAATTTTTTTCGGGGGGGGGGGGGGGGTTCAACCATACTTTATGTATGTTCGTGCGGGCGTTTGTATGTGTGCGTGTATATATACGCAAGCCAAACTGAAAAATTTCGGGGGGGGGGGGGTTGAATCCCCCCAACCCCCCCCCCCCCCCCTGGCTACGCCCCTGAAAGTGACACTACCAAATGGAAACGCTAGGTATACACTCTGAAAGTACCTACTGAAAAAGAGATCTGAACATTTAGCGGTGAAAACGAAGACATATGTTTCCCTTCTCGAAAAGCGCAACCGAACCGTCTCCGATGCGCTGGTATGACATCACGGCTATCGAAGTATTTTTCGCGCCTATGACCGCCCTTTGTATCCAGGAAAACTTCACGACGCTCACTTTAAGTTCGGTCAGTTCATTTAGGATACAGTGTAATTCCTGATAAAAGCATGCACCAAGCCACCTCCGCAACAGAAGCTCATAACGTCTCGAGAATTCGGGCAGGAGTCTCAAGCGCATATGGATGTGCACAGAGTCCCGCTGCTCTTCGCATTTACTGCACAGTGAAAGCACCACGTTCCTTCTGGACATATATCAGAGTACAATGACCCTCGCGAGAGCAAACCAGAACACAATTAGCTTGTAAGCGAGGCAACACTGCGGAGTGCAGTAGCTAATCGGGCAGGCTGCACTTTCTGTACACTGCAACCATCGTCAGGTGACCGGCCAATCGGCATACCTGTTTGGCAACGCCCGATGTCGTTTTCGTGCGGGCACTGGTGCCGGCTGCTGGGCAGATCCTGCGGCAAGACTCATGGTCAGGAACGGCACGACGGTTTCGCCTCGTGGACAGCACACCGTGCAGGTTCGATGCTGCGTGCAAGAATAGCAGAGCGTCACGTATATACTTGTAAATGTTACGATACGACATGATTGACCGATCGATCGATCGATCGATTGATTGATTGATTGATTGATTGATTGATTGATTGATTGATTGATTGCTTGATTGATTGCAAACGTCGGCAACAAGCACAACAATCAAGCGGCTGCTCCACAACGCTAGAATTGTCGCATCAACGAAAGGTGCCGATAAACGAATACAAATCTTCTAGCTATTAGCTGTTCGCTGCTTAAGGGGGACGGTCACTTAGCTGCAATCTAAAAAAAAAAAGGAACACCTATAACACTTTCCGTATTTCCGAAAGAACTTCACGGATAGTTACTTGAAACAAGAACAGAAAAAAAAAATTATGTATCGCACGGTTTAACGAAATCCCCTGTCAGTGTTTTTCAGGTCACGTCGCTTAAATGAAATGCAAACGGTCGACATAGCGCTGGTGAAGCCGGGTGCATAATCAACCGCGCAAGACTGATCGAATAGCGAGCTAAGCCACATACATTATCCGTCTCGTCGGCGAAAGGCTCGCCCTGGTCTTACATCACTTCGCGAAAGACTGCGACACTGTGCGCGATGGAGTTCAAGTTTATTCTTGTTGACCAACGAAGATAGCTCGTGGCAGAAATGCTCAATTACAAACAACACACACGCATATATATATATATACACTTTGATCTCCTGAAAGCACCAACCGACTTGCGTTTTTTTTCGAGGCGATAAGCTAACTCGTTACGGAGGGGTAGGAATTCATATTCCTGCCTACCGCGAACAGAAAACAATATAGAGAAACACGGTGGGTGCTTTGTTATTATTTCGACAGCGCGGCCACAGGACAGCAACTACTCGTACAGAGGCACAGCGTACGCCTGTATGCATCGTTCTTTATCGCATAGCTCCGTTCTCCATTGATGGGGGGGGGGGGGGGTCATCACGGGCTTCCCCCCGAGCCCAGCGTTACGAGGTGGATCGATTAAGTGTAGTAAGTGTGCACATGGTGGCTTACCAGGCACGGCGACAACACTGGCGTTTAATTAAAGGGCAACTTATGGTCTGACGCGACGTCAGCACTCACGTTAGAGCACATACGCCAGTATTCTCGAAACGATGTGCACTTCAGGGTGCGATGATGTGAACATCATACGTAACTTTCGATAGCGTATTCATCCAGTGTCGAGCTACGCTTGAACTTAGCTTGCTGAATCGTATAGGAATTCAAGTGCAACGTTTATTATGCTGCCATAAAAGCGGAGCCAACACTTGAACCACAGACCTTAACCTGACATGACGCCTGTCTCGTAGGAGTACATATGTAGTGTTTATTGCACTGTTGTAAAATTAGATCGCCAGCACCACAACCACAATTGACGTTGCACCGACATTACGCCTGCATGAGGACTTTTTCCAAAGCAGTTTCTAGACCAGGCATATGGCTCTGTGGTAGAATGCATGACTGCCACGCAGAATGCTCGGGTTCGATTCGTGATGGGATCCTAATTCTTATTCTGTGCATTCGTCGGGTCTACGCTGCTGGTGTCGGTTTTTCTTAACGCCCTCACATATAAATTACCAATGTCTGTTCTCGCCGTTCCTGGGCAAACATACACTGTCAGTCACCTGTGGCGCATACCCGTATACCACGGGATGGTATACGGGTGTGTGCCACACGTGTCTGGAGGAAAGGGTTTGACGACGTACGCGACATGATTTTCACGTTACTCATGTCATGACCAGACAATCATATTCGTCAAATCTTCTTAGCCTCCCATGCCAATTTTAGTCTACACCAAGGTAAAGAGGCGATCACGAGAGCACCCAGACGTAGGCGGCTAGATAGACGGATATCAGATACTTATAGATAGAAACGCTCAAAGTGCCCATGGGGTTCGCTAAGAAAAATCTTGGAATGCAACGCCAGTCGTCCTCTGCCGCCATATCGTCAAAAGCCTTTGTGGAACGACGGGACAGGCCCGACGTTGTGAATTAACTGGGTGTGGTGCAGACTTGGTGCTCCGTGACTTCGCAATATAAGAATTCTGGCCCACAGCTCCCGTACCGTTCCTGCTTTACTTTACGGTCGGCGCTGCTGGCACATATATGGCTGTGGTTCGTTTCTGCGGCTCGAAGAACCGTGCAGCCCGCACGCGCCTTCTGAAATTTTCCGTATGTAAATCCAGTAATTCCACATATGTCTGTAAGAATCTTATGGAAATATATGGAAAACATACGGACGCCGAAAGTAAACACATGGAATTATTGGAACGGTATACGGAACGTATACACATGGCTTGCACGGGACTTCATGCACGCATTTTGTGAACGTACTGGCACACCACGAGGGCGGCCTTGATGGCAAACAAGTTGCGGTTAACCTGCTTCAATGTGATAGCGACGAGGCAGGAACGCCTCTGGAAGTGAATGACGAAAGAACCTGCACGTGATGTTTTGATAACATTAATGTGACATCGCAAACGTTGCTTCCCCCTCGCGTCAATGACGTCAATGAAAGCCATCTATGCAAGCAACGACGAAGGCATGCGGTTGTTTGCAGGTGTAAGCGCAGCTTAGGTTCTCCGTCGACGCTGCAAGAAGTGCGGCCATTCAATCCAAGGCCTCCCAGCCGGCGCAAGTCACGATTCCTGGCGACGCCCAAGCGGCTCGTGCGACTGGCGCCAATTCGCAAATGCGTTCCCTGCACTTGTGGCACGCGGCGATTGGATTTCCGCCGGCCACATATGTTATGGCCACACAAGTACATTTGCGCGAAATAACGAGCGTGTCAGCTCACTTGCTCCACGACAACGTTAGCACATAAAGGACTCGGTTATCTTACGCTGGCCCTCTGCGTTGTATACGCCTCTGTACGAACCAGACACGTGGCAACACCGTAAGCCGCGATTCGCCCGTCACGCAACCTGAACGACAGCTGGGTGTTCGTTCCCAGAAAGGGGATCGAAGATACGTAATTGTCAAGTCCAGTTACTGCCTCAAGTTCTGTATACCATGCTTTAAACCTGCAGTATTTCGTTTTCATCCGGTGTGTGCGTGCTTGTGTGTGTGTGTGAGAGAAGGCTAATGCCTTCGGCTACTATAGAATGCCGCCGTCGACGACAGAATGTTTAGGGAAGAAACCCTGCTGACACTTGATGCGAGTAGTGACCACCGCGGTCCATGATCGCGCGCCGTTCGTTTTGCAAGAGCAGCAACGCCGTCGCGCCCCGCAGGGCAGATCTGTCGTGCGCATCAACGGGCGGGCCGAGGGTCCCCGCTCGGCACAGGGCGGCGGCGGCGGCAAGGGGGTCAAAAGTGACAGGACCGGCCTTGTCGCCGCGCTGGTGAAGAAGATGCGTCAAAAGGGAGGAGAAGGAGGGGCACTCTTTTTTTGAAAAGCGAGCGCGGCCGGCAGCAGATGAACGGCCGCCGTGGTGCAATGGCGTGCCCCCTCATCTTTTGGCACGGTCCAGCCGCGGGGCGCAGTCTCTCCCCTCCTCGGAGGAAGGAGGAGAGTCCACGCGATACCGGCGGCGAGATGTGCGCGCGCCGTCATTACCGCAGCGGGGATTGCGAGAAGAGAGCATCGGCGGTCGGAGGCCCCTCGCGAGGCCCGACCGCCCTCTCGGCGCCCTGGGGAGAGCGATGCGCTGCCCCAGGAATCTGCAATTACCATAATAGTGCCTCCAACGATGCCCAGGCCTGCGGCCCGGCATCCACTCCCAGTGATTAGAATTCCTTCGGTAAATATGGCCACCTCGGGGCAGAAGGAGGGAGAGGGGGCTTTCCTTCCTCCTCGACGCCGACCTGCGCCGCCGAGGCCTCTGCGCACGTGGCACACATTGACTTGTAAACGCCAGGGCCCTGCGCCGCCGCTGCATACGAGCGCATGCATTCGGCACGAACGCGCGCACTTCGACCGCCACGCCAAGGACGGTGGCCCTTCCGCAAAGCGCCAGCGCAACAACCAGCGCCGAGTTCAGTCGTCGGCTCGCACGTTCGCATCTTTTCGAGCTGCTTTCAGGAATGGAATCCAGCCCCCCAAGGCTAGCCGCCCAAGTCAATTGAACCCATCTGGCGCGTATGCGCGTTGGCCAACTCCGTGAATCATGTAGCCCATATGCTTAGCCACGACGAGCCACCATTTTTGCGTTTTCTGCATCGGCTGTGCTGGCAGTTTCTGCGTGGTGTACCTTGATACCTTGAATGCGCCGTCTTCCCAATCCATTCAGTGATCGCTACTCACAGCCCGTGTTCCTTAACGCCACTCAGTGTTGCGGTTAAGTATGATTACGGCTGCATGCCAGCGCAGCAGAACAAATCCTTTAGATGCGCAATTAGTTTCACCCTGCGCTTAATCACTGCGTATCAATACCAGTGCGTGCAGACCTGGTCATGCATAGCTCCTGCAAGATCCACTGGGATCTTGTATGGGGAGCACAGGTCGGCAAACTCACTCATGAGTCGGCTCACTCAGACTCAGATCGAGCCGTGAGTTTGAGTGAGTCCGCGTATGAAGAAATTCAATGAGTCCGAGTGAGTCCGGCTGAGGAAAATTTAGGTGAGTCTATGACGCGCGGGGAGTGCTATGAACTAGATGTGCACGAGTGGTTCCATCCTGCACTGGGTGGAACAAATGGCGACGTGCAGACGACGTCATGCAACAGTGAGTTGTAGATGCAATATCAGGACGAAGCAAGTCTCCGGCTATAGTTTAGGAATTGCGGGCGAATACGAGTGATGTCTAAAGCACGGCGGCCATGACGTGTCTAGGGCCCCTGCCGTCAGTAAATATCAAGTCTTTAGAGATCCGCTTCCGATAAACAGAGGGAGCCGTGACTGGCGCGCTCACCGTGTACTATCAAAAGGAGCCCAAGCACGCAAACGGGAACCCCTATCGAGTACCCAGAGTGCCGTGATGTTTCATTTCATTCAGATAAACTCTTCACCTGGCTCCATGTAGGCCAAGATGAGTATAATAGCGTATACGCAGGTAAATGACAGCTCGTTCCAGCGAACCCTTAGCGCAGTTTGATGCGCAAACCACGCATACAGAGGAAGTCGCGTGAAACGCTGTAGTTAAGCAATTTACGAAGCATTTATGCTGCTTACGGAATGTAGAACAAGCAGGTTGCATTCGCAAGCGCGCGCGCACGCGCACACACACACACACACACACACACACACACACACACACACACACACACACACACGCACGCACACACACACACACACACACACACAGTGAGTGAGTGAGCGAGCGAGCGGTTGCGACGTAACGTCAGCCCTAAACATTCAAGCGCAGAAGACAGTTACATTGCGGAAAGAGATGTGCTATACGGCGAGCTATACCACAAGCAACTCTGGAGCCTCAAGCAACGCTATAGACTATGAGTTACAGAGCTATTGAAATATATGTGGAATATTACATTCCATTGTTATAACGGCAGATAGCCAGCACTAATTGGTAGGCAGCCAATACTAGCCGACAGTAAGCCAACGTTAGCGAATAGCTGGCCGCCACTAGGCAATATTAGAGAACGAGACAACAAACGTACACAGTTAAACGACTTAATACCAGCACTTACCAACGTTTAATTACAGTTAGCCAACACTAGCAAGCACTATGCAGCACTATAGCTGTCATTCTGCCAAACGTTGATTCTGCCAACATTAGCGAGTGATAGTCACCACACGCACCAATGGCCTAAATTAGCATGCACGAGCAAACAGTGAGACAACACAAGCCAACGCTGGTGACACAAGCGAGTACTGGACCAACATTAGCGGAGCCGGCGGCATCGACACAAGCGATGCTTAGCGGAGCCGGCGGCATCGACACAAGCGATGCAAAAAATCATCATGTGACGACGTCGCCAATGACGTCATCATGACTTCAATATGACGTACCACGATGACGTCATCATATGGCATCGTAGCCTTGTCAAAGGTGGGCTGATCCCGGAGGCACTGCAAAACCACGTGAGGTGTAGAAAGCTTCTAATGCGTCCTCCAATCCCAGAGGCAGTGCAAAACCACGGATTCAGAAAGAATACAATCGACCGAGAAGAAGAAGATGATGATGGCTTTCGCCTTCGAGTCGTCTTAGGCAAATGCCGTGTGACTTTTCCTTTCATCCTGTGTTCGCGCTCTTCAACATGGCCCAAACGCTGCTAACTCCATCGTCGCTAAGCCACCAGGGCGGCTCCATATTTCGCCATGTAAACCGCACGGCCTCCTTCGACAGTGCCGTGACACAGGGGGTGCACCGTCGGCATTCCTATGAGCAGAAGCGGTGCCAACGACCGGCAGGATACGAACGGACGGGGCGAACACGTGGTGCTTAGAATTTACGAAATTAACCTGGAACGGGCACGTGGCGTGGTCGCGAGGACAAGACACACACGTACCATGCAGGTGGACGGGATCTCGCAAGCAGGCGAGGATTTTTACGCGGAGGGACGCGACCTTCCGACACGCACAGCCGAGCGGCGCGACGCGCACGCGAGTCGGCCATTCGAACGAACCCCGGGAACACGCCAAACATCCATCCACGTGTTTCGACCCTGCTCGAGCGCATGGCATGCACAATCCATCTCGAGACGATATCTGAGATAACGACAGAGCAGAGTCCCCGCAACACCGTCCCCCAACCCTTGAAGATTGCCGGTTCGTGATCCGTAATTAGCGCGGAACAAACCGATTCGTGGCATTCCAAACAATAAATGCATGGGGCCGTTTCTCTCTACATGCTTTCCATCCTTCGCCTCTGATTTCATCAACACGTGAACGGCTTTGGAAATTGCTGCCCTGAGAAATATGCGATTTCCAGGGCGACTCGGGTGAACGTTTGTCTTTCAATGCATGACTCTCTTTCCCCATTGATATAAGATTAAAAAAAATAATTGCTGGGGTTTTACGTATACCAAAGCCACGATATGATTATGAGACGCCGTAATGGAGGGCTCCGGAAATTTCCACCACATGGGATTCTCCAACGTGCACCTAAATCTAAGCATGTTGCCTCCATCGAAATGCGGCCGCCGCGGCCGATATTCGATCCCGCGACCTTCGGGTCCGCAGTTGAGCCCCACAACCAACAGACCACCGCGGCGGGTCATTGATATAAAATTTTAAAAAAACTAGGATATGAAAACGCACTCGAAGACCTATACTCAGCGCAAGCCATCACTTCTCGTAAAATAGTTCTGATTAAACAAAGACACACGAAGAAGACACGCGACACAGGCGCTAACTTCCAAAATTCCAAAATAGCGCCTGTGTCGTGCGTCTTCTTCTGGTGTCCTTGTTCAACCAGGGCTATTTTCTCGGACGATATCTGTACCAACAAACACAAATTACAACCGTGTTGACCCATCACTTCTACGTGTAGCGAATAACACGTCTTTAAGATTGCCGAACTATACAACGAAGTGTATATAGCTCTCGTGCGATCTCGCATGCGTATACTATAAAGGCACAAAGTCACAGGCGAGATAAGTTCAGCGACGAGACCGTTTAGTCAACACCGCAACTGCGAAGAGCCGGTTTCGGAGAAGTGACACTTTGTCTAAGAAACGCCGCCGGAGCTCGTCACGAGATACGCTTACAGATGGTTTACGAACTAATGAACAGCTATATAGGCGCGGTCGACATTACGCAAAAAATAATGATAATAATAAACAAATAAATAATAAAGAAGAATTAAATAGACGCGAGAGCCGAAGGCAGCCAGTTTAAAGGGACACCGAAGATGAACACTGAATTAGTTTAGTCTGTTCCTTGAAAACTCATTAACTCTGCGATGGCCGCGGCAAATTAAAAACAAGGAAATATTCGCCCGTATTTCTAAACGTGGGCATTCACGCGTTTATAAAAAATAATACAACACTGAAGTAGTATAGCTGTAAGCATCAATTAGAGTGAACTTTTAGTGTTTTCGCGGGTACGCAATAGTCATCACCCACGCGTTTGGTCGTTCGCGCGATATAAAGTTGAAGCGTTCGGTCTGCTTCCACGTCTTACAGGAATTTCGTTTCCTTTTTACTAATTGGTTTACTAACCACAAGTGGAAACTCGCTTCTTTATATAGGGGATGCTGTACTATACAGGATCAAAGGCAGAATGGGAATGGATGAAAAAGCCCGTTCAAAGTATATTCTTGTTCATTATTTCATTAGCAATTACCGTCATCATACCGAGCTCTATTTGTATACACACGAGCAAATTTCGCTCTCAGTAATGACATCACGATGATGGCAATGAAGCCAGCAAAGGCATTTTGGTAAAAAAATTTAAAGCCAAATTTAAAAAAAAAAAATGTGTTGTTTTTCCATCCTCCATACTTTCTCTTAATACGTGCGAAAAACGTGCAGTATATATATAGAGCTAGTTTCCAAGGCTTCGAAAATATGCATAAAAAGTCCCTTAAAGGGACACTAAAGAGAAACAACGAATTGGTTTAGATTGATAAAGTGTGCTCGGAGAACTGTTGTGTAGTTTATTTCACCACCATAGGTTTATTATTAGAGGAGAAAACCAAGTTCAAAGTTTCATTTTTAAATTTCGCGCCGAACTCTCCAATTCGTGACGTAAAAGGTTTCAAAGAGCATTTAACGTATTTTGGCGCCACTGGCTCGACGAAATTTCCACAAACTCGTTATGTAAAGTCTCTGGCCCCCTCAGAGGACAATGTACTTCGATACGCAGGCCCAAGCAGGCACCGTCAAAAATGTGACGTCACAGCAAATGGTGCGGGAATTCCAAGGTGGCGTCGCCACCTGTATTTTCTTTTTGCGCGTTTTCTCGCTTATTAAACGTCTTCTCGCAGCAAGCGCGGTGCTTTTGGTGGAAGACTACTTTACTAATGCGAGAAAAATCGTTTTGCTCTTTAGTGTCCCTTTAAATGGACATTACAGGCAAATATTAAGTCGACGTGGATTGTTGAAGTAGCATTCCAAAAACCTCCTAGTGCTTTTTCCGGGCAAAGGAAACGCGCTTAGCGTGAGAGAAAATCGCGTTGTAGTTGTCCTCATACCGCTAGCGGAATTCAAACCGCCCGCCTCCAAGAACGGTCTTTCTGACGTAGCATTCGCCATGCGTGCACTGCCCGACAGCAGGCGCTGCGGCGCACAGGCCGGCAAAAACGAAACTTGCGTCTTTCTCAAGGGTAACGTCAAGTTCTTGTTTGCATGAATCAAACCGAAATGCAAATATTTTTTTAATATTTCGTCTTGTAATGCAATGAAATGTTCTTTTTTTGTGGTGAGTAGCTTGGGTAATTGTGAAAAATTGCAGTGAGGCCCTACTACGTCATCTGACTTGTGTTCCAGAATGTCCCACTGGTAGCGCAGTGTCCTACATTTACATTAATTTCTCGATCACTAAAGCGCTGCTGTGTATAATACTGACGCTTTATACAGTTAGAGCTTCTCAAGCATTTGTTTTTCACTCCGACATAAAATGTTATTTGCCGTTAACGTCCCTTTAAAGCTAGATTCGGAAGGTCACCGAATCTTCGACCGTTAAATTAGGTTTCAAGGCACAAAAACGAGTCTGGTCATGCAGCCACAGGGTGCCAGAAAATCAGTCGCAAGGGCAACAAAAGTTGCGGTTGCAACAGGGCTCATTCAAAAAGCAAGCTTCGTCAAAAAAAAAGTTCAGCACCTCTGCCAGGCGCACAGGGCACAAACGAACCTTCTCCCCAAAATTAAGGTGAAGTGTAGATGCATGTAGAATTTTTTGCCAGCTCGAGGAAGTCAGGGTATTTTCATGTTTGCACTGCGATGTGAAACATAGTTAAGATGTGCCCTATACGTCGCAGAGTCAGACCCTGCGCATGTCCCATCTAATTCACAGCATCTGCATGCCTCGAAATTACTGCACAATATACTGCCACCCAGGCACGTAGCCAGGATTTTTTTTCGGGGGGGGGGGGGGGGGGGCAAGGCCTAATTATTCGAAAGAAAGTCTTTTCATGGCAAAAAGGAAAAAAAAAATTGCCCGGGAGCATAAAAGGCTGGACGAATTTCGGGGGGGGGGGGGCACCCCCCCCCCCCCCTTGCCTACGTGCCTGCTGCCACCCACATCAGCTAGACGACACTATCCAGCCGTCGCATCGCTGTGCAACATTTATTAAACGTAATTAACGATAACGCGCATATGGAAACTTACGGCGGTGAAAGTGGCATAAAAAGAAGGCAGCGTATTCTTGTAAAAGTATTGCGTGAGACAGTCAACCGCACCATGCGCCTCGTGAAAGGGCTCAACAGATGCAGCCTTCGTGCGCCCGAATAATACACCGGGAAATAAAGAACTCGCGCGAACGCGTCGGACCGGTTTCGTGCACGAACGTGAAACGCTCGGCCACGTGTGGCTGGAGCCTAAAAGCCGAACCATATAGAGCGTTTTTGCCGGCGTTTCCTGGCGTTGCGTCCCTCGGCGTCGTCGCATCAACGCCGTCAGAGAGGGCGGCAAACCATATGAAGAGCGTTAGCTCAGCGTCACACACAGTGTGACCAGAGGGAATGAACCTGACACCTCGTAAAGCAGTGTACAGTTTCCGTCAATGGACCAACAAGATATATTCCTGATTATAGCTTTTACGTCTCATTAGCAGTTCTGCAGTTCTGTGGTGCAGAAAACGAGTCACAACGCCACCGAAAAGTCTATTTTCTTTTTATTTGACTTGTAGCGCCAGCTATTGGCATTAAGAAGAAGCACAAACTTGTAATATATGGCCTCTGAGCTTGAAGCTGCCGTACATCTTTGAGGCCACGTATTCGGCCAATACACTCATTCCTGCTAAGCCTACCGATGAACTTGAGTACGGCGCTCGGAAAGACTTCAAAGATATCACGATCGCTTTCCTGTCGAAGCTTCTAGGGAACAAGCTAAGTCAAATACAAGCATCAGTTGAGAACTTAAGGGCCACACAGTGCACGGCGACGACTTATTAGATCCGAGGCGGGCGGCGGCCATTTTGGCAGCAGCGACGACGCCGTTAGAGTGTACTAGAACTGTTGAGTGGCGTGAACGCGCCTCGCCGCCTGATGCCTTCCGCGTCGACCGTAGCGGCGGCGCTGCAGTCGCTCGGTACTGAAGGCGCGCGGCGCGGCGCGCTAGAACGAGCCGCTAGAACTGCTGGACGCGTCGGCGGCACCCGGCTAATCGGCACTGATGTGGCTTTCGTTGCATGTCTATCATTATTAAGCGTAGGAATTGTCGTCGTAAGCCTTGATGGACGAAACTTCAAAGCTTTTAATGGATGCTTGCTTCATATATGCCTTTGAGAGATACTGCAAATCAGTTCTTGTAGCCGAAGTGACTGCTGGAAAGTACGCAAAATATAAAAATGAAAACGGGCTGACAGCGACCGTGAATATTCACGATCTCAGTGTAATTGAGCCGAACTTATTGCTGGGCTATTTAGAACAATTACTCTCAATTAACTAGACGCCGAACGACCGCCAGAAGAAAGAGACAGAGGGAACAAAAAGGGCGTGTCTTATTCTGATTTCTTCTGCCCTAATGCTTTCTTTGGTGGTGATTCGGCGTCTAGTTTATTCAGAGTAACTGAGCTGCTCTAATGGAATTTAACTGTGCTCAGAAAGCTGTGAGCTGATATTGTGCCGAAAGCACACCGAACATTTACCGCGCGTTGGCGAAGCTGCATGCGTGTGTGGTGCGTATCTTTACAAATGCGCTGTAAATACGACTTAAACATTACAAGGGCTCAAAGGTATTGGAACTCAAGGTTAACTCGACCGGTACAAATAACGGTCGTCCTCAGGTGCCTTGCACGGATATTGTTATTAATTGCTAGGCGCCGGTTGGGGAGGGGACACTTTACTGTCCGTATTTGTGCGTGTATATATATATATATATATATATATATATATATATATATATATATATATATATATATATATATATATATATATATATATATATATATATAAACATAACCTCGCAAAGCATAGAGCACCACTGCCCCTCCTGGCTTCACTTTTGATACTTTACAGATAAAGCAATGAAATTATAATACAAAACGTTGTCAAAAAGAAGTTTTTCTAATGGCATCGATAGAAGATCAGGAAAAGTGCAATATAAGGTGTCCATTGAAATGAGAACTGGCTGTAATGAATTTAGGCAGAATAACCAACGGGCTAGATAAGCCCTGATGCATGAAGTTTGTTCCTCGGAGGTGAACACGCGCCTTCGGCTCGGCTTCCTGGCTCGCCTTCCTGGTATTTTAAGCCCTCAGAGGTCGCATAACCGGTGCATCGTAACCGCGGAAGCATGCTGTTAACACAAGATAGCCTTTCGGCATTAAAGAAACAGTGCAAAACTGGCAGAACTCAGCCGTCACGAATATAAATGTTGCGATAGAGTCATTTGTACTCCGGTTACTCATGAAACAGTCGAGCGCATTGGAGCTCATACAGAGATCAATGCTCTGGATATATCGTATACAGACTGCCGACAGAATTGTAGGCTTTCGTCGCTGGTTCGTTAGTTCTTCGTAGTCAGTGTTCGTAGTCACTTATAGTGTAGCGCGGCTCGAAGTGCTGCTTGCAAACCGCACAGCAATCAGTGAGCAGCTAGATGCATGTGCGCAAAATCCGATTGTCACCTTCTTTGGGGGTCGGCAGGCTCCAAAAACAGGAAATATCTCGGCGCAATTTTGGCACGCCTGCATATTCACTCATGCACCATGGCGCGTAGCAGGCGTTGAGACACCGATTGAAGCTCAGTAATGCATTAAACGCGCTCAAAACGCGCAATTACACGCTTTCGTAGGCCGCGACGAGCGCGCGCCAAATGCAGACGCTCTCCACAGCTTCAGTACAAAGTGACTACAGCGCCGCCGCTACGGTCGCCCGTCGGAGCATCACCCGAGATGCGGCGCGGCCGCTTCGTTCGTTCCACTGCCCCCTTCTAGTACACTGTAACGCCGTTACGTAGCGGAAGTCGCTGCCAGCCGCACGCTGATTGGTCCTGCGTACATTGAACTGCTTCCGGCGTCGACGCTGCCGCCCGTGATGTCTGGACCGTCCAGAGGTGGACGTTTCGGCCACCGTCACCGGTAGCGTCGACGTCGAGGGACGCCGGCGTACGAAACGCCGGGAAAACGCCGGCAAAAGCGCTCTATATGGTTCGGCCTTAAGGCACTCCGCGTCGCTTGCGAGTGTTTTCTATACGTATGCATTTTCTATACGTTCTCTGGCGTATGGTATATGTACCACACCGTTTGTGAAATTAGCCACCTCCAGCATGTCCTGTAGCGCCAGCACTGTGACGCCAAACTTCAACTTGGAGCTGGCCGCTGAGCAGGACCACGGCGAAGGAACAAGCGGCAAGCACCGTCTACAAAGATATAACTCGGAGCGAGATAATACCTTATTCTTGGTATGTAGCGAAGCGTACGTGCTGCCACTGTCCCGGTTACACTTTAGTCTATTTATATATAGAGGGCATTATAAGTCTATCTCGAGACCGCGACAAAGAGAACCGAAACTAAGCGCAGTTTCGTGAATTACAGTAGGATGCGAAAAGAAAGATAAGGTAGGAATGTCAAGCGACACAAATGTCCTGTTTGCTACCCTGCAGAGCGGAAAGGGGTCTGGAAATATAGGCGGAGGCTAATTCACGTACAACGATCGCTGTTCACAGCAGAACACGAAACTTGTATATACGTCACGCAGCTTTTCTTGTTGATCCAAGAATTGCAATAATGCATACCGTAGCCCTCTGCTGTGACAGCTAAAACGATTTCTTCGTGACGATGGTGTGACGTACGTCAATACGCGCTATCGCATTTGTGTTTGCATACTGCATTGAGGACATTCGCACAAGACATGTTCACTCGTCTGCTCGACGAAGTCATTACAGAGAGCGTTTTCAGCCGCACAAACAGGAAATGCATGGGATTCTAGAGGCTACTCTCTTGTGGATAGCCTGCACAGCGGCGTAACGTCCAGTCCTGTTCGAGTTGTCAATACAATTACGAGGTCAGCACATTGAGGAGGCATCGAAAGTGTCCCCACCAAGTGTCCTTATTGTGCATACATGCCGTTCTGCGTTGGTTAACACAAAGTCGCTTGCTCGTAAACACTATATACTTTGTAAGGAGATTCCGGGCTTATCGCTTTCAACGAAATTCGCTGATTTTACGTTTCAAGGCTCTGTTCTTGATTCAAGGCCGCCCTTTCGTAGAACTTAATTATAGGGAAGAAATGGAAAGATAAATAAGGAATGCGGCCAAGCTCACTTTCCACAGCGACGCAGTCACAGAAGACAAGCTCTCGAGCGGCCTCCTCCGTCCGCAGCCTCGAACGGCATCGACTCGAAAGAGCAATCACGAGGAGCAGCGAGAACGGACGGATGCATAATGCATGCCGCACACATGCATAATCAACGTGGACAACTTTCCATCTTCCGAGCAGGCGCCGAGGTACAGGCGGGCGCGCGACGCATAATGGCGTCGCAAGAACAATCAGGCCTCGTTGCATGCACCTTCGTGCAAGAGCAAGTCTGTAGGGACGCGCGCGAACCGCGGGGACGTCGTTTTGCTCTACAGCCGGCATAGCTCGGCAAATTGAGAGCGACGTCACTGAACACACGCACAAGCACACACATACCGTAAGCGAAAATCGAAACTATGAAACTATTATTTTTAACTACTAATATTTACTATCGAAGTAACTTCGCTCTTTCCAGAGTACGCACACCATAGAGTTTCTTACAATAATACCTAGAGGGGAATCTGGTGCTAGTGTCTAGGCGGGCTCCTTGAGCGGCGCTTCAACCACCATGGGAATGATGGGAAGTACAGGCTTCGGATCTGCTTCGGATGTCTTTCGTTCTTGAGATTCGCGACGCTTGTTTGCCGAGTGTAAAACAAAGTGATATGAAATTATTTCCAGTTAAAACTTGCTTCATTCTTGCGTGTGTAAAACTTATTGCAAATGTTTGCCTGACCGTGAGATGGAAGTGAAACCTGGACAAGTTCAACCACCAGGGTATGCATTGCTCTGCAATTATGCTCTAGATTTGGCATCACCAAATAAAGAATTATTTTTTTACAATAAAAGTATAATAGAACGTATAATAATATATAATATAACGTATAACGTAATATAACGTATAATAGAAAGTATAATAGAACGAGTGTACAAAGGGGTTATTCAGAAAGTTTCGCGGATGAGGGCGAATTTGAACCTAAATGGGCATCGAGCTTATAGGCACTAATGCCTATTCGGGACGCCTTCCATTGTGGTGTCACATTACTTTCAAGTAATCAGAACTGACAAGAAAACCACTCGCTGTCATGGCTACTAGCGGCGCTGACTAACACTCCCAAGCTTAAAATGCATATATATACCCCAAAAAGTGGACGGGGGGATGACCGCCGCTGTAGCTCAGTTGGTAGAGCATCGGACGCGTTATTAGAAGGTCGCAGGTTCGGTCCCTGCCAGCGGCAAGTTATCTTTTCGTCTACTTTACTTTCTTCACATTTACATCATAATTACTACAAAATACATCACCTATACTTTCCTTGGCTTTCTTGTCTGTTAGTTCTAATTAATCTTGTGTCTAGCAAAGAAAAACGAGCCCTCAAAAATGCCCTTCCTTCGTTCATTACTTTCAAGTGCATGACAGTTCCTCTATGAATTTCCCCTGCGTTGCGCATCCCCTCTTATGGAATGATTTACAGCAAAATAACCACTTATTCGTTGTCATGCTACATTGCATGGAAAAGCCACAGAAAACCATGACCCTCAGAGACCTTCCACTATCTGCATTCGGCAGGTGTGCTTTTGGATGTAAGATAAATAGATAGATAGATAGATAGATAGATAGATAGATAGATAGATAGATAGATAGATAGATAGATAGATAGATAGATCCACACGCACACAACCGGTGTCTCTCGGCGCGCCCGATTGTATGCGAGACTATGAAAGCCAAGAATGGGCGCGAGCTGCTTGGAGCGGGGCCTACAAGTCCGCGGTCGACCTTTCGAGCCCCTCATCTTTTTGAGCGCCGAACTTGACCAGCGTTCTAGAAGGGTCAAGCAAACGCCGCTGAGAGCAGAATACGGGGAGGTGGATAAAAGGCGACAAATGGCGCCCGTAAGAATCCCCCAGCGAACTTGAAAAGGACGTACGACGAACATCGTCGGTGCGAGCCCGAGTTTCGTAAGCAGCTGAAGCCGATTGGGAAACCACCGCGCCGGACAAAGGCTGGTCGACAGTCGATCGGGAAGGTGGCACAGAGGTTGACCGGCCAGCCTGGCGCTCAACGGCGCCGCCTCATATATGCCGGCGCACCCAGGAAAAGCCATAGCGAACGAATGCCGGCACAAAAGAAGGGCGCGCGTGGCAGCCCTCCCGTTGTAGTTGTTCTCTGCCCTCCCTGGGCGCGCGCACGTGTAGCCGGACGATGAGGCGAGGGCGGTGCAACGCAAAGCGCCAACGAGTCCCGCGCACGAACGAACGCACACACAAGCAAGGTGCGCGCGCGCGGCCGCAACCGGACGTCGTGGGCCTGCATTCCTGACGTGAGGGGGCGAAATGGCAGGCAGCACGCGCTCGCCGTCACCTCCGACCCGGGCGCACGCGACCTCTGAACTCGGCGCGCGGGAGGGGAGGACACGGCACCACGCCGCGGTCGGCCACCGATCAAGCCCGCCTCTCGCCGCGTTGCGGCTCGCGAGCGGCCGCGCGCGCCCGGCACGTTATCGCGGCGCCGGGCCGTTGCTCGTTGCGCGCTTGCATTCCAAAGGCGCGCCCGCAGTTGCGTGCAGCAAGCGCCAATGCGAATCGCGCAGTGACCGTCGTCTTTTTCCCGACTTGACCAAAATCGTCCTTTGCAGAAAAAATAGGGCGCCCTTCGAGGCTCGAGCAGTGGTAAAGAACTACTTCGCGATGCCGTTCTCGGAGCACGTGAACGTTCGCATTCTGGGAAGCCACGTCCCGTAGAGTGATGAACAGTGCTCCCTGCACGCAAGTGCGGAATCGCAGCGTGCGTTCCGACACGAGAAGGCACGAGGGGGTGGCTGGGCAGGCTAAAGAAATAGCGGTGGAAGGGGGGGTGGGTTGGCATGCCATAATCACCTCGGCTGGTGAACTATTCGACACGGCGGCCAGCGCTGCACGCCTTCTTTATCATCTTTGCTGGCCCCGCGAGAAGCCGGACGTCGGAGCCGCCCGGCGCGATAAGCAGCCGCTCGCGTGCTGGAACGCTCTGCTTGTTTGTACACACGCGCGCGTGAACTAGCTACGAATGTGGATGGGGCAGCCAGCGGCGGGCGGATGTGGCGCCCCACGTGTGCAGTATATGTGTGCGCCGCGAATCGTGCTCCGTTGCTGCCGCGCTCACGCAACGAGCTGCATGATGGCCAACAAAAGGGTCCAAGAACAAACGGTGCCTGGCATAACAGAGAGAGACCCTTCCTCGGCCGACTCCAAGGGGCGCGCGTGAGCGCCCTGTCCACATACGGCGGTGCAGCACTCATGAGGGCCACCCTTGCACAGCGTTCCTCACGCTGATCCGTGACCGGCGTCTGCGTGCAGCCACGCCGCGCTGCAGCGCCTCAACAATGAGGCGTCGCAGAGCGCTTCGCTATTTCGTCGAGAAACAGCCTGTCGTCGACAGACGGCACCACGAAAAAAATCGGCCGGCACACACGCTGCGCGTATCAAGGTTTTAAGGGATTTAAGGTGCCTCGGCGTATACGAGCACGCGGTACCGTGACCGATTGGTCGAGACTGAAAGCACGGAAAGCCGAGCTAGTTGGTATGAATGCATTGTATCCTTGTGTTTTACGAGCTAATCTACAATGACAACGAGATTCAAAGACAAGCAGCGGAATGGCCAACAGGGCGAGCTGGCGTCGAGGTTCGCGAGAAGCGGGTCGAAAACGCACGACGGTGGCCGGAGAGAAACAAGCGATCGAGCGCTCAGCTGCAGTCTCGTGTCTTCCCGCCACTTCTCGCACACTTAGGAACCGGAAGTACGCACTCGCAAGAACTTCCAAGTCCTGTAGCGATCAAGAAAATGAAAGCAAACCGAGCTCTCGCAGATGTGCTTCGGCCACATTCTCATCAGCCGCGATGCAACGTCGTTGCTCGAAACTCCATGGCATGCCGCGGCCGCTATTCTCGTCTCACGAAGTAATATAGGAGGTGGGAGCATCGAGTCCCCATTCAACGAGGGCTGGCCCGCCGTCCGCGGTCGTTTAGATCAACCCCGGACGACCAAACCATGCGTCCACCCACCAGCCCGCCCTGCGGTCACGGGGTCAAGCGGCCCGGCCGGAGAAAGGGCCGATCGTATCTGCCGCGCGTGCATTATTATGGTGGCGCCGCAGGTCCGGTACGGCGCGCGGACCTTTCGCTCGCATACAGCGTGGAGCAGCTCTTCGACGCGGAGTTGCTGCCCTGCGCAACAAAGAAGGAGGGGGGGGGGGTCATCCGCGGACTGCCATTACGCGCGCACCGGCTCATTCGAGTGGAACAACCATGGCGGAATGTGGCGGTGAGAACGCCGCTGCTGCCCCGACTATATATACTCGCTCTCGGGGATTACAGGGCGATGAATTGTGCTATAGTTAGTCTACGTTGGCTAGCTAGTGGTTGGTATACGTGGTGCACGCGCGAGATAGAAGAAAAAGACACGCGCTCGCTCGGTCTTCGTTCGTGCTCACTGACGCAGAAATTGTGTACGCACGCGACGCCACGCATACAAAAAGAAAGAACGCAGAAACAATCTCGAAATCAAAAACACGACGACACGATCTGGAAGGCACCTCCATTGTTCCCGCAGTCGCAATGAATCATTGTCGCGACAGTCTAATACGCGGTTTGATCTGGTAATAATGCAACTGCTGCGATTCACGAATTTTCGTGACAGTATACGTTTGCCCTGCCTAGACGTTGTCGCGGTTATTGTTTTACATACATGGCAACAACTGCTCGAGGAGAGTTGGCCACTAACGACGGAGGCTGGGTAATCGCTTATGCACCTGGCGCTGAGTGCGCTACACGTTCTTATCGGGAGCCAGCCTTCGAGGGGTGGCTTCATAAATCCACACACGCCGCAATGCGGACCTACAGTGTTTCTCTTTCTGTATAGGGGAAAGGCACCACTAAAGGATGTAGTGCTTATGATGTAGTTACACGAAATCTCATATCTAAAATATCGTACGAGCCTCCGGAGAGGCAGCAGGAAGGCGTAGAGAAGCTCTCGAATCGCCATCGAACTGACAGGCAGACTCCGCGAATGTTCGGCAGTGCGCCAGCAAAGGACGTCTCAGGCGGAGGCAACGTACCTTTTCATATGGAAACTCGCTGGCGCAATTATACGAGCGCCCTGGCCGAAACAACGTCTCCACGCAAAGGTGTCACCGCATACAGTTATAAATTGATGGAAATGTGGCGAAAATGCGAAGAACGGTTTCGTTGGTAAGGTTCTGGGCAAGTCCACAAATAATACAACTCGGGCTGTTTTGAAAATTTTCTATAATATTGACGCGGCGGTCAGGCTTAGCCTGACCGCCGCATCAATATTATAGAAAATCAATATTATAGAAAAAGCCCACTGCGCCCTATAGACGCGTCTCTCAGGGCTATTAATAAAGTTTGACCAAAACCAACCAACAAACACTACCTTACCTCTATATAAGAGATGAATCTACATTGCTGCATACTGCCAGACCTGAGTTCTTGAACGCTGCTTTCGAATGCGCGTAGTTTCTATTGTCTTTACACTGTCCTATCTTAATATTGGAAATGGGCGACGCACATGATTACTCACATCCCTGGGTGTGTGAATTGATATAAAGAGTTACTGAAGGAGCGCTTGTCATCGTCTTTCACTTCTTCTTGTGACCGTGCCTCAATTAGCATCAGTTACCCCACTGGACGAACTAGCTTCTCGGGCAGTCTTCCTTTATCCATTTGCCCACTGCTGACCAAGCACGCAGGCGCTGGCTAACAAGAGTGGAGTCGAAACATGGCTCCAATTCGATCGCGATACCCACGTGACCACATGATTGCACAGGCCCACGCGTGTGCACGCACGCTCGCAGCTCCGCAAGGCTACGAACCCGGAGACCCTCGATACCGAAGCGCGGAGTGTACCGTGCGCCTCCTCCTCTCCTTCGTACACATCCGTTCTGGACCAACTCGAGGCTACGTCTTCACTGGCCTGCAGATAGCTCGTCCGATACCGGCCAGTTATATGCCGCGCATAAAGCACGACCCGGGCCATACGGCCTCCAGCTCGGTATCTCGCCAGGGAATCAGCCGCCGCGATGTTATTCTCCAAGAGGAGGAGGGGACGTTATTTCACGGGGCGAGAGGGGGAGGGGGGCGCGCACGCCAACCTGCGCTCGAGGCATCCCTGTTATTACGTGTTTCGTTCCTCTCGGCGCATTAATAACAGCAACGCGTAACGCACTCGCATATGACCACGCATCATCACCGCCAGAGAGGATGCGGGGGGGGGGGGGGGGGGGGGACGACGGAGACGTGGCGGCGCGCCCAGCACGTGCCGCCGTCGATGCCTTCGGACCACTTCTCCCCCCTCCTCGAGAGGTACATCTGCTGCACCCCTGTTTCGTACCCCCCCCCCCCCTTACCAACACACCTAGAGCACTACAGCAGCCCCCTCCTCCGCATTCCAAGGCAGGCACACGCCAGTGCGCTTTCGTGCGCTGCTATAGAAGAGCAGTTGCGAGCCGCGCGGTGAAGGAGGAATGCTTTCGTGCGTTATTTTCGTAGGTGGTGGTACGACGACGATCACGCAGACGCAGGAATTTCGAATTCGTTATTATTTCGGCTTCGGAGGAGTATAGACAAGGACGGCCGCGATTATTTAATTCTCTCTCTCTCTCTCTCTCCGAATGCGCAGACCGAGGTCGGGGGCGGACGGGTCGGGGCTTCGGTACTTTATTACGAAACGTCACGAGACTGCGTTTGAAACCGTGCATCGTCTTTTTTTTTTTTTTTTTGTCTTATCTATTTCGCGCATTACTGCCGCGAGAGCTCTAAGCTTCACCGACACCTTTGGGTGTACGAAAATAAGGGCTATCTCTCTTTCTCTCTCTTTCCTCTCGAGTGTAGCAAATCAGAGGCGGAGGAAAGTTCGCCAAAGAAAAGAAAGATAACACGAAGTCTCATACTCCCGAAGAACAGCAGGAACAAAAATGGCTCGAAACGAACTTCGCTGATTCAGGCGAATTTCACGCAGTGCTGGCTTTGTATACAACCAGTGTGCATCAAAGAGAGAAGTTAGCGCCCAATTTTTCTTTCTTTTTTTTTCCCTTATTTAACACGATGGACTAGGCCTTTCGAAACTATGAAGCGCGAAGAGCCTCGGAACGAAAGAACTTGTTTTACGTTGAACTGAAATTCTGAAATAATGAACTTAGAGGAAAGCGAATGTGTACGGAAAAATAATTTGCAGCCAATGGTAAGCATATCCACACATTTCGCCTTATACGTATGAGATGCTTTACCATGGCGGGAGATACACCTCATTATCATAATTTATAGTAACCTTAAGGGCCTCCTGCTGGCGTATTCCATATAAAAGGTGGAAATGCATTAAAAGAGGGAGAGAGGGGAGGGGGTCAATATTCGGAGGTATTGGTATTACATCAGCCAATGTCGTTATTACACGAAAATATACGCTAAAAAGATGAGCTATGACACAATGAACTGACCAGTAATGAAATACAAATAAGTCTGTCTAAACAACGAACACCATAAACTGAGAAGCAACAAAATACATGTGTTAACTGAGTCAAGGAGCATAACTCGTAGAAAGATATTGCCGGAGTCCTTAATAAAGTTGTTGCCACCACCACCACCACCATATTAGGTGTCAGCATCAGTAGACGATTCCTACCGTGTGATTCATTACCAATTTTCTATTCTTTCTACGATCGCGTTCGCCGACAACTTGACCAGGCTTTGCAATTTCATTATTCAGTCAAAGAGGATCACAGTGAATTTCTAAGAGCTATCGTATATCCATGCAAGCGTTACGTAAGGCAGTTGAAGAGACCGCGAGATAAACGCGCCTGCGGCAAATGATCTTTCAGTCCACTCCCAATTTCCCTTTGTAGATCACCTATTGTGTCACCTCGCTCGATTCCACTGAGCGAGCAGACAATAGTGGGACATCGTCCTCTCCGATTATCGAGCCACAAGGCAGTGAAAGTGCGTGTGGTGTTTTTCTAAATATACGGGTCTGCGCCAGCGGCTCCATGGTGGTCGTGCTTTCCTCATTCTATATACTCTCAGGGATTTGCCCCAGCGCAGAATAGCCAACCGGAGGCTTTTCTGGTTAGCATCACTGCCTTTGACTCAGCCTCTCTTTCTTTGTACTCACGTTAGCGCTTATTATTTAAATTAAAATTAAGTTACGCGCTCTACGCGCCATAACTAGAACATGCATGATCATGAGGGACGCCGTTTACGTGCCGAAACTGCGATATGGTTGTGAGGCACGCCGTAGCGGAGGGCTCCGGAAATTTCGGCCACACGGAGTTCTTAAGAGGGGCCCTGCAAGACTATTTCGGCATCGTCACAAAACGCTGCCGATCGGTAGTCGAGGCTCCTGAGAACACGTGAGCCAAGCATTATAGCGCAGCACGCATCCTGAAATTTACAATTAATTTTCAAAGTAAGCTATAAATCGCTCGCTCTACTCTCGACAATTGATACCACAAACCCAAAGTCCATGGCTAATGGCTGATACGAATATCGCGAGCTGCGCAGTTACCGCGGCCGCCGCGAGATGCCGCGCGCTCGCGATCACACTGAAAGTAAGAGGCACACGTTTGCGAAAAAAAAAATATAATAAAGGAAAGTGCTCGAGGTCATGACGCGCGCTGACGAGCGGACGCATCTTCCTGCCCCCTTGTCATCACCCTCCCTGCGTAGCTTTCAGCGCGCTCGCTGGTACGAGAGGAGAGAGAAACTGCTTGAGCGACAAATCCCTGTAACTATACGCTCGTACTTGACGGATTCTAAAGCCTTTCGCAGCAGCCGATTCGTGAGACAACGAACTCTTTCAGTTAAGCCAATCGACAATTACTTAGAAAAATGCTACAGGGCACCTTTAACGTGCACTTGCGTCGCACAGTACACGGGCCTCTATAGCACTGCGCCTCCACCAAAACCGCTAACTTCGCGTCAGCAGCCGGCCACCGTATCCGCTGTAACACCGAGACGGACACACCGTTCAGGGGGACTCCAGAGTCTCCAGGTAATCTTGACATGCGCCTAAAGCTGAGTACAGGACTTTTGTTTTTTTATTCCGACCCAATCTAAAGACGGCCGCCACGCCCTGAAAAAGAACCCTCAGTACAGCACCATCTAAGCCGCGAAGCTACCAATGCGGGTGCGTTTATTATTTCTACATTTTTCAAGTATATAGACACGCAGCGATGCCCATAAAAGCTTCCTCTGGCATCTTTGTCATTTCGCGTGATTAGCGGGTTTCGACTCACGGACCAAAGTGCGGCGACGCGCTACAAAGGCCAAGGCCGCCATTACACGCGGGAGAGGGATGCTTTCCCACACAATATTTGAGACTCGAGGGCGCGAGCCACGCGGAGCGCGTGGCCCTCCTTTCTGTGCAGCAAGACGAGAGGCGGGGTACGTATCCTCACTTCTCCTCTTTCGCAAGGCGGCACACGCACACACGTTGCAATGGCTCGGTTGACACCCCCCCCCCCCCTCTTAAGCAGCGTATAACCATTAACCAGCGGAGGAGACCAGCAGAATGGCTTTTTAACGCGCCCCTGGGGCACGCGCCAAAATTGATTATTCTGCCGCTACTCCCCTTTCACTTCGCTAACTTTTCAACGCCCGCCCTCCTCCTCGATTTTTCTTTTTTTGTTGTTGTTTCTTTTTTTTTTTCATAAATCGTGGGCGAAGCTTGGGTCGCCTCTCCCATGGCTTTTGTTTCGTGGACTATATCTGCTAAAGCCCCATTCACCGAGGCTATGTATTCAGCCAAACAAGGCACACGGCCGCGGCAGGACGGAGAAACATGATCGACAATGGTAATGATATAATAATATCGGGGGTTTAACGTCCCAAAACCACGATATGATTATGAGAGACGCCGTAGTGGAGGGCTCCGGAAATTTCGACCACCTGGGCTTCTTCAACGTGCAACTTATTCTAAGTACACGGGCGTCAAACATTTTCGCCTCCATAGAAAATGCAGCCGCCGCGGCCGGGATTCGATCCCGCGACCTTCGGGTCAGCAGTCGCGCTCCATAACCACTAGACCACCGTGGCGGGGCTGATCAACAATGGCCGGGCGCTAGATCAGGGCAACACGTCTCTTGACGAAGCCAAGCCCCCTCGACATACCTACGGTCCCAGGGACATCTCTTTCGCTCCACTACTGTTCACTGCCTCGTGATGCTGTCACGGCTGGCGTAGCTTCGCTCTGAGGAAGGTTAAGCATCGGCTTCTTGTGATTTTTGGTGTCACAGTTGGGTGTCATGCCGGCGACTCGATACACGCGTCCTCACAATTTGCGCCCAACGTGGGAAGGTGCGAAACCGTGTCAGAGACGGAACGACTGGACAGAAAAGAGTCTGCGGATTTGCCTACATCCACTGTGGTTGCGGCACGTGTGGGAACAAGTTAACAGGGAGGCATATTACATAACTGAAGAAACAATATTATGTTTGCATGAGCGATATGCCTGGGCATTGCACAGGAAAGAACAATTATGTGTGCTCATTGCTCTCTCGCGGGACCCACGTATACGTGACCGCGTCGTTCTAGGCGTATACGTGTTATGCACGCTCCAGTTCTCCAAACAGCCGTTGTTTCTTTGTATCCTTTCGCGTCGCTCCCACCGTGTGAATTATTTTATTTTTATTTATTTATTTATTTATTTATTTATTTATTTATTTATTTATTTATTTTATTTATTATTAACCAGACAGCCCAACAACGAGTAACGAACGCGATAGCGAGGGCCTTTTTCACTCTCGCAACACTAAAGTATAAAACACCAAAGTATACACGAGCGACGTCACACATGAATGCCACTTGAGCGCTCACTCGCAACCTGCAGGATCACCGCTGTGTATAATTACGAGGGGTCACACGAAAGCGACAGCGGCTCCCTTTCGAGGCGCGAGATTTAATTACCAGTACACGCGTGCACCCAAAGTCGTCGCAAGAACAACCGAGCCCGTTTAAAACCGCGCCACATCGTAATACGCCGCTCTCGCGTGAGCCCTATATGTATTATTACAGCGTCTGCCAACAGCTGAAGCGCCTACACGACATGACGTTAGTGCACACAACAGCATAAACAGAAATTAAGGCGAGACTGCCAAACGACGGCTCGGAAAGCTTTCCGTACACCTCACCGGTACCTTGATATATAAGTTAACTCGCGAAAGAGGCGGGAGGGATGCTTCCCGTCGTTTTCTCATTAGGCTGTCCGACATTGCGGGGCTGATATCGGCACTCTGGACTCACCACTGGGAAGATGCTGTTGCCACGGCTGGCAGTACAGTCCCTGTTCCACGGCTGTTGCTGAAGAGGTAGCGGCCACTATATACGAAGTGTGGAGCGCCCGCTCCAGAGCGTACGCTAAATCTCCAGTCTCGAACCACGCGTTGCCCGTATCCGCTGCGGCGGTGACACAGTGCGCATCACTACAATGGAAGCACTTCCGATGGAAGAAGACGACGACCCTCAGAGGCGGCACATCAGAAAGGTCGCCACGGCCGCGATCGTCGTTGGAACGCACGCACACGCGTCCGCACTCGTCCGCTGCTGCGTCCGCGACTACGAACTGCGCGCCGGCGGTGTGGTGGCTACTACTACGCGAGCGCGCACACACAACGTCGAGGAACTCTCACTCAGTCCAGCAGGCCGGCTGCGAGAAGGAGGAGGTAGAGGAGGAGTGAGAGTCCGAGGGGGGGGGGGGAGGAGCCGGTGGATGCCCTCCTTTGGCATCAGCCGCCAAGGGGCGCCGCTGCAGCCTTCTTCTATGACAAATACGCGGCCTCCGATATTGCCGCAACGCAAGCCTCCTTTCCATCGCCGGTTCAACGATCTCGGAGGCGATTTGGTATGTGCCGACCGCCGCGCATGCCGGCCACTGGCCTACAGACCTTTCTCCAAGGACGCCTCAGTAAAAAGCGCGCCGCTTCGCTGTATGGGAGCGCGCAGGCTGTCAATGTAGAAGTGAACTTTTTTACACGATACGGCAAGCTCTGTCCTTGTCTAACGGAAAACTTTGGTCGTTATTACGTAGGAACGAGTGTTGAAAGCGAAGTTTTGTGGTGGCAAATGTAGAAGCCCTCCACATTGTTCCAATGGAAGTCCACGAAAGGAACAGCGGCACAGCGACTAATCGACGGAGTCAGGAAAAGTACGTGAGACACTGAAAACCTCTGAAGATGGAGGCAGCTCAGATACCGTTGTATAAAACGCATTCACGCTTAAGTTTTCAGTTCCTCAGGTTACCGCGGTACAGCAAACATCCTTTTGAATGTGTTGTCATGTGGCGATCAGACTTCTAAACCAAACCGAAGCTGTAAAGTGCGTCGTCTGATCCCATCTAACTGATCGCTACCGTAAGCTTCGGGAAGTGGAATGTCCCATGTGTCGACGTTCAACGATGCTTCAGTAAGCAAGAGGGTTACGAAGTATATAGATAAATAAGTCGCGATTAAAATATGACCGATGAATTTGAAGAGATCTTCCAAACTGTAAAGCTAGCTTTCTGGCAGCGCAGTTTGACACTACCCATTAGAAAACTTCTGGATGGATTTCTTGCAATACAAAAAGCAAAGACAGAAAGAAAGAGCGGTCAGTTTGGGCATTGTGAAAAAGCCTATTAATGCGTTGTTTGTTGACACACTGTTATTCGTTTTATTTGTTAAAACATGACGTGAAGGAATTCACGTAAACAAGAATGCACAAGGGTCACCCGCCATACTTCAGGAAATGTGCAATGCCGGAAAGCCAGCTCGGGACTTATCTATGAAGTTCAATATCCAATCCGTGAATTCGGACCAACATAGCGGGCTTCACAGATCAGAAAATCTCGACCTCGCTCCAAGAGAAATGAAGTCCAGTCACCGTCACAGGTCTCCGGACCAATATGCTTCTCCTTCGGAGAGT
Source organism: Rhipicephalus sanguineus (assembly GCF_013339695.2). NCBI lineage: Eukaryota > Metazoa > Arthropoda > Arachnida > Ixodida > Ixodidae > Rhipicephalus > Rhipicephalus sanguineus. Next base: position 153,695,697 of record NC_051180.1, read on the forward strand.
TCTGGAGGCTTCTAGTTGGGGTGCATTCCCTACAATGCATCCGATGTTTGCTGCCTGCATTCCATGATAAACAAGGTTTAGGCACCATCGACTTGGCTCCGTTGTTCGTGTTAAGTGTGACGGCGGCTGTACCGAAGTGCAAGGACCGTACTGCACTTCCATGCGAACGGTAGACCGCATCGTTTTCTGTCGGGCACACCCGCAACGTGGCGTAGCAAGCTTTACAGTCCAGCTAGGAACAAAAAACGCCAGGCCTGCGCTGAAACCGCAGCACAGTCACAGCGAAAGCTGGAAGAGCGGCGTTTCTAGAGCCCGTTGTAAGCTCTCTTGGGGCTACAATACAAGTAGACTAGAACGGTACCCACTACGCCATAAATCACAATTTTTGTGAAGTTGGGAAGCACCTACTAAGCCATTATTCGTCATTCTGCGGAGAAGCGAGGCACCAGCTACACGTCCGTAAGGCATTATGTGCACTTTGTTGACGCGACGACTGATGACGATGAAAAATTACGTCTCAGCCCTTTGTAATGGGTTGGAAGCTTGAAACGGCCGACCAGTTATGTAATTTGCATTGGGTGACGCCCGCTCGCTATTTCCCTCTCCCGTCATGCCGTATAACATACGTTGACGTGGGAGAGAGACGGGGGGGGGGGGGGGCGAAGAACTTTACTGAGACCCCGAGGAAATGGATCATGCGCTCATGGGCTTCCTTGGCAACCAATCCAAGTGCACTTGCGAGGAACCCACTACGCTATAAAGCATTGTAATTTTACTGAGACCCCGAGGAAATGGATCTGCGCTTATAGGCTTCCTTGGCAACCAATACAAGTGCACTTGCGAGGAACCCACTACGCTCTAAATCATTCTAATTTTTGAGAAGTAGGGCAGCAGGCACTGTGCCATTTTTCGTCATTTTACGGAGATCCGTTGTACCTGCTAAACGCATGTAAGGCATTATGCGCACTGTGTTGATGCTGTGCCTGATGACGACGAAGAATTATGGCAGAGATCTTTGTAATGGGTTGGAAGCATTTCACAACCTACTCGTTGCGCAATTCGCATTGTGTGACGCCTGGTTACAGAATTCGCGTTGTGCGACGCTTGGTGCTTACTTTACTCTTCTAACACGCTATATTGCATATGCTAATGTGATTCCTTCCCGACATGAAGCCTGTATAGGACCTTTTTGCAAAGCAGTTTCAAGAACCGGCATGACTCAGAGGCTGAATACTGGGCTCCCACGCAGAGGGCCCAGGTTCGAACCTCGTTCCATCCTGGAATTTTTTTCTTATTTCGGTTTTTTTTTTTTTCGATAGATACTGGTTACGGACACCGGCGGCGGCGGGCAACTACGGCGCCAAAAACGGCCGGTGAAATGATCTCATAACAGCTTTCGCTGTAAAAAAAAAAGGGGGGGGGGGCAATCTCGCACTGCGCAGTGGAAAGCGATTGTGTAGAAAGGAAGGAAGCATAAAACTGGGAGGTTCAGCAGGAATGGCTTGTGGGCTATAGACTACGCTGAGGGAGCGTAAAAAAGGAATAGAAAGGTGAGAGTGTAAAAATACAAAGGAGGGACGCGCTCGATCTCTAGCACTGGGCTCAGCCTTCAACCCCTCCTCCCCTCCCCCTCCTCCTCCCCTCCCCCTCCTCCTCCCCTCCCCTCCTCCTCCCCTCCCCCTCCTCCTCCCCTCCCAAAGAGCAAACATAGTGAAAACACCAGGCACAAGTTCCCCGCCTCCCTTCCTGAAGGAACTCGCTCGTCTTAGGTGCGTCCCAGTAAAAAAATCCCGATACAGCCCCTGTCGGCCTTTAAGGCAACCTAGCTCACTATAGTTACATAGAAGGCGACCAGCAGTGAAAGAGACAGCGAGCTAGCGCATACTGCTACTCTTAATGGATTGCGGCGACGCCTCGCGACGTGGACACGATTTGTCATACTCGACGAAGGGACGATACGGTACCGGATGGACGAGATACCGACTAGCAGCAGCAGCAAAAAGGTTGAGTGAGCCTGCCTCACCTGGCTCGCACTAATAGCTTCACATACGCGGACCCACGAGGGTGTCCCACCACGATGGGGCGGCGTCAGCGGTACACCGGACCCAGTACACGCGCCTCGTCGTCCGCCACGTTCCTTTCGCGCGGAGACGCTTTATACACTTCCCCGCAGTTTACAAGCCTGTCCGAGTCGCAGCCCGCGAATCGGGAAGTCCGCTCACGTCGCGCGCGACACGATTGCGGTTACACGGCGGGCCGGCGGCGTTTCGATTGAGAGCCGCCGCCTAGGCGAAAGAACAACAACGAAAAAAATGTTGCGACTGCAGGATAGGGGGACACGGATTCTTCCGCAAGTCTGCGGTGGAGAAAGGCGCCGGTGCGACGACGTAAAGATAAAAGGGTAGGGGAGGGGGGAGGTGATACTCCAGCCGCCGCGCTATCTTCTCCCTCGCGGGACGCGCGAGAAAACGAAACCGCTCGACGACGTCGACTACGGAGCAGCCCTCCAAAGCAGGGGCGGGAGAACACCCTCCCCCATTGCGCGGGGACTGTGGAATGCGCCTCGCCGTTGTGCGTCGGGCTTTCGTGAGCAGTTGTGAGAGGCTAGTTGAAGAAGAGGAGGAAGATGTGAGAGAGAGAGAGAGAGGACGCAGAGACCCCGGCACCATGAGAGTGGCATGGAGCGCGCGCGACCGACCCACTACTATCGGCATTCCACAAAGCGCGCCGCGGCAGCAGCTAGGGATGCCGGGGTGCTGCTGTTCGCCGCAACGTCGTGCAGGCAGGCAACGGAAATTTTGCAAAATGACGATCTACGCAAGCATTGCAATGAAACTAAACTGCTATTCTGCTCAAATCTATGCCATGTTTTGTTGAACAACGCACTGCCACGCAGATGTCTCTGTGAGGAAGCCAGCCTTTTGCGACGATGACGTCAACAGCCGTGGAAACTTCAGCGGCTAATGTGTCGCGCCGTTATAAGCTCGAGAACGCGTGTTTGACTCCCGGATACAGGGTGGTCGCATTTTAATGAGGGCGAAATACAAGGACGGCCGTCTACTTAGTCTCAAGTGCATGTTTAATGAAACCCAGTTGGTCGAAATTAATCCGCATCCCCCACAGCGGCTTTTCTCATTATCACATCGTGGTTTTAGCACATAAAGACGCGGAATTTAAATTTATCGATAACGTCCTACCAATACGTGCGCTATGAAACGTGCTACCAATACGCGTGCCACGCGTGCTATGAAAGCCCAAAGGACACGTAACGCACCCTGAAAGTTGCTTCACGAAAATCTCAAAGTTAGTCCCTCTACACATTAAGATCTCCGCTAGACTTGCTGATCTTCTTCAAGCTAGTAGAAGCCTCGAATCATCTTCCGCATTTCTGTGTGATATGCCGACTGCAACGGAACCCGACCATCGCGCTGTTCGCTGACTTCGATTAACAATGTGAAGTGTGTTATTAGCGCTCAACGCGCCTTCTTATCGACACTACTGATTCGCAGTATGCGAGCCAGTTTTTGAACATATAGCCGCATTCGCAGTTGTTTATCAAATAACTGTCAACCATATTATACTGCGTGCTTTCTTTCAGCGGAACTTCGTAGTGACCCAAGACGTGCTCTGGTTGTGAGTACTTGAGATCTAAAAAAGAACAGTAAGTCTTGAGCAAGGCTATCCCGGCGTAAAGAATGACAGTACGCAAGAAAAAACCAGTGACCAGTCGTAGCGTGCAGAGCTTCACCCAGTGACGAAAAACAAACAAACAGAAAAAAAAAACATGTTTGCGACGGAAGGAGTCGCAGGAGGCAGCCGCTGTCGGAGTTCATTGTTACCAGGAAAAAACACGCCATCAATTTTCAAGCGCCTGTTCAATTTAGGCAACTGAGCATGCGGTACTAATCCCATCGTGAAGCGCGCGGATATATTGACCAGTAGTCCTTGAAGTTACTATATGGCTGAGGAGCAATATACTCTAGTGCGCCTTAAAGAGGTACTGACACGAATATTTTCAGTTGTCGTTTTTTTTGCGTCAAATGAAAGGTCAAGCCCTCAAGAGCCTAGAAAAGGTAGTGCTAAGTGCGAGTGCGCCCTGAAAAAGTAATCACAGTATGTTTTTAAAAGCTAGTTTCGGTTCCTACGGTACCCTGACGTCACAACACGGTATGAGCTTCTCGTCACGTGCTCGCACAATATATCATGACGTTTCCACGCCCGCCCCGCACCGTGGCTCTGTTCGTGACGCACAAGCAGCCATTTTGTAAGTTTTGATAACGCACAAGCAGCCATCTTGGAAGTTTTGGTACCTAACGTCATCACAACTAGCCAGACTGCTGCGTGAAGTCACCAGAATTTGTACTGTAGCCTGACGTCAAGTTAGTGTCGATGTCAGTAGGTGCGCCATGGAAAAATTGACTTTAATATCAAATTAAGATATAAGCATTTGCTGAGCTTCACACTTGCTCAGAGTCGTGTCTGCATACAGGAGATTTGTATGGCAGAGTAAACTCGTCTTCGAAAAAAGATGTTAGTACCCCTTTAACATGCAGTGAATCGAGTGTCCAAAACCTAAGGCCTTTGTCGATGGTTTGTATGTATGCACGGGCCTTGGTGTACTACGGTAAGCCAAAACAACAGCGGCAATGCTAGGTGGACGACCACATGGGTCGCTGGTGAAGACAGACCTTCAGTGTGCGAGAAATAAGGAGCAATGGCCAGGGTCGTGTGTTCACTCGTTGAGGGATGACAAATAGAAAAAGAGAGAGAGAGAGATACAGGCCATTGGAGAGCTACGGCATCGAGGGAGCAAATAACGGAAACCAGGAGACGTGCCCCAGACATTCCGAACAAGGCCTGTCGCTGCTTTCATCCGGGAATAACAGCAAACAAAACAAAAACACGGAGCCCTGGTACGCAGGAGGGGGAGGAGAAAAGAAAGACCGCCGACGCACGCGGGTGCGCAAGTGCAAAAAAAAAAAAAGAATGCGAAGGGACGCGGAAGCTCCCGAATAACTTTGCGAACCAGAAGAAAGGGAGCCGAGAAGCCAGGTGGTGGCCAAGCCACGCTCGCAGGAGTCAACTTCCCTCGCCACCCTTCTGACGGCTGTCACACAATGAGCAAGAAAGAAAAGCGTGGCCGCAGTTCCCCAAGGACGGCCAGAAAGGAGGAAGGAATGCGAGAGGCGACACCCGGGCGCTAATTCTAGGTTAGGCCGGGCGGCGGCCAAATGGCCGGGTAGCCCTGACAGGGTGATGGGCTCTCTGTCTCGACGTGGGATATTGTCGCGTGACGGGACCGTGTTTGCGTTTGGCAACGTTGAAAAGACCGCTGCGCACTCTGTGTGCGCGCGCGCGAGTGCCTGTAATCAGTATGACTGCTGTGCCGGAGCTGCAACTCGACTCTTTCGACCAGGCCCCGCAATCACAGTGCGCGACAACCGGGCGCTCCGCAATATGGAAGATCGCGCGCGGACCGGCGAGCGAGGGGCCGCATTCCACGCGACTGACATCTCGCCCCCTCCTCCTTCGCCCGACGGCAGATGGCCCGGCTGTCAGACGCGCTCATCAAGAGAGACCTCTCGCCGCTCGGGGCTAGCCAGCCCTGCTGCCAGAAGCCGACGCGGCGTCCCGCCACCACCACCACCGTTTAGGGGGCCTCGCGACGCCGCCAGGCGGCGCGGCGATGCGCCGACCGAGGCGACCCGTGGCGGCCCACCCTGACTGCTCGGAGCCGACCCGAAGGCCGCCAGCAGAAGAAGACCACGAAGACGACGCGGTCCTGGAGCCAGCGGGCGCCCCCGGGCTAATCGGCGAGAGGGAGGGAGGGGCGGAGCGGCGTCTTTTGCAACAAAAAACCCCGGCCGTTGGTTTTGTATAACAATGATTGAAGGACGGGGAAGTGACCGGCGTGACGAAGAAGCGCCAGGAGACGTGACGCAAGGCGCCCGCCCTTGTACAGCGAAATGGCCTACTTCCATGGGCGTCCGAACAGATCAGCCGCAACGAGACGCCCTCTTTCGGATATCGATGCGCGTGGCCTGGTGGCTGCGTCGGGGTCCTCGAAAGGTATACTACGCCTGCGGCTGGAATCCACTCGTCACGACGCTGGCACGCAGCGCAACCACACCGCCACGCGCCGTCCGGCCATAAAGAATGCGAGTGACAGTTTGTAACCCGCGGCGCGAGGTGTACGGAAACGTTTGGGCGTGCTGGAACAACGTTTGAAAATACGTTTTCCTTTTTCTAGAGGTATGAACATCGGCCCAGATACGACTGACAAGTCTCGTAAACACCCACCTGAGGATGGATGAGTGTTATGTTCACAGTAGGAAGCAAAAGTCTGGGGACTAACAATAATAATAAAAATGATAATAAAACAAAAGAGAGAGAGAGAGAGAAAAGATGTATTTTCTTAGTAGGGCAATGCAATCTGAAATATGCATCCCTGCGTTAAACTTACCGTACATGTGAAACGTGGGCCGTAAAATAAATATTGCTTTTACGACACCTTCTACACCTTGGCTCGTGGGTGTACTTAGTTGTTGAGCAGAGTTATTATTCAACCACATGGCAGGTAGGTACTACGTGAGAATGCACAGAGTGTTTCGCCTGCTTTAGCCCCACTGCTCTTGATCGAACGGGCTTTCGCCATGCTACCAGCTCAGCGACCAACCACCTATAAAACAAACCCGTATTCTTGTTCCCTTTGAGTACGGTTACGCTCTCGAAAAAAAAAAAAAAAAAAAAACAGAAATCCCAAAACACTCGACGGTGTGCCCCTAATCTCGAAACGTGCGCCTGTTTCGTCCCACTTTGATCAGTGCGTGCAGGTAACTATTCGTGACTCATTCGTCCTACCGTTAATTGAACACCGCGGAATACGTGAGCCTAATGCGCGCGTGCAAAGGCCGCACACTTTGTATCATTCACCGCTGAATGCGTCAGTCAGTCCTACACGAGCAGCCCGAGGCAGTGGCAGACGTGTACCATATCGATAGAGGGCAAGACAAAATTGCGCTGCGATTCTGTTGCTATCGCACGGAATTAAATGCTGAGGGTGTACGCTCCGAACTGGCATTTTCCTCAGACGATTTGGGACATCTTAAGTGTGAGACTGCTGATCAGTGTTTCATTATGTCTCTGCCTCCATGTAATCTCATTGTTTATTTATATGCCGTGGTGGATTAGCAAATATGACGTTGGTCACGGGTTCCATTCCCGGTCACCGCGGCCACATTTCAATGAAAGAGAAATCCAAAGTGAGAGAGAGAGAGGTTTAGCTGCAGGTTAAAACAAAACACGGGCGGCCAAAGTTTAACCGGAGCCCCTCACTATGATGTCGTTCCTCATAATCCCGTGGATAGGTAAACTGAACATCTTGGTTCTGGCGCGTGAAAGACCACAATTTCTTTTTTTTTTCCCTGGTGCGTCAGTACTGAGGCGTCCATATAGTTATATAAATGTGTATATATATTTATACATATATAGAGTTGTATAAATGTCTATATAAATGTGAACAGCACCCGTGGGTAACTAAATAAACGAGAATTTCGTAGTTTGCTGTTAGCCGAGGTCGATTTCTAGCTACATGTGAATGCAAACTACACAAACGCAAGATGTACTGCGTGGGAACGGTTGCTTCCTTGAAAGTGTAATTCCCAGAAAGATCTGCTTGCGCAACTATGATTACGTTTTAGTTGGAGTCACAAGCTTCAACGCGAGTCGAATCAGCCATGTTCCCGCGTCCACACGACGACGTCACAATGTCCTCCGACATTGCCGCACAGACTGTGGCTTCGGCAATCCCAAATTTACGCGATGCATCGAGCCATGAACACACTCACGTACGCACGCACCTTGGTTCAGGCCACATTCTCGGGTGAACGATCACAAGTTCCACGACAGCCAGCGTGCTTGACACTCATAAACAAGCAGACAGCGTCTGCGTACAGCACTTGCGTTAAGCAGACACTGACACGAAGGCAAGCGAAGAAAAAGAAAAAACGCAGAGGAGGCAAAAGCACGTGATCGCGGTTTATGTGGTATATTACCCGCATGTGCGATTATGTATGTCACGGATAGAGAGAGAAATGTTTTAATGAAAAGCTGGAGATGTTTGCCTGGCCATTCGCCTGACATACTGCTCCAGGTGCAGGGTGATGATTATGATATATACACTGATAACCACACACACATACATAGACTACACTGTTTACAAAGTTTCGGTCAGGCTTGTGGCCCGCAAGAAAGTCAGCAGCGCTTTCGTTGCGCGTAATGCACAGGTGCTGTTTTGCCATGGGCCCAGAATGTGCCGCAGTTCTAAACACGAGTCCCGTTGAAGGTGCAGGGCCGCCTTCAGAGATCGTCTTTCTGTTGCGCATCGCCTGCATTTGCAGAGAACGCGTTTCAGGTCTTCTAGGACGTTACATTGAACGCACAATGGTCAGTCCGACACCGTGACTTTTCTCTTGAAGTAATGGGTGTAGGCGACGTTTAATCTGATGCGGTGCAAGCATCTTTCCTCTTGTCTGTTGAGGTCTCGCGGCATACCGGAGTCGCACGATGGATCGATCTTGTAAAGAGGCCCATACTGGTGACTGGCATCTGTCCAGACGGATCGCTGGAAGCGCCAAGCATGTGCCGATACGAGTGTCGCCGCGTCTTTTCTCAAGAAAGGTAGAGCGACAGACTGAAGTCCCGAAAAAGTGGCAGCGGACGTCATTCTTTGAACTGTTTAGATAGCTCGTAAAAAAGCCGCCGTTGACACATGCACGGTAGCTTGTACGCCATATTATAACCGATCAAAACTTCACTGAACGTGATCAGCGCTCAAATTAGACGGAGGAAACAAACTCTGCTAGTGCACATCCGTTTGGGGAAGCGGAAACACGAGATAATATAACGCACAAAGCGAGGGAACCTTCGGCAGCAAGCGGATATGCGCTTCAGGGAATGCAGGGCGTTTTGTTTCGCTGTGTTTTCGTCTTTTTTTATCGGTAAGCCTCATGCATTGTGGGGGATACTGGGACACTTCGCACTTACAGCAACACCGCGCTGAAAGCGGAAACCAAGCGTAGACACAACACTTGCGTCTATTGTGCCTACGCCTTCCCACGACTCCGTTTTCAATGCGCCGTTGACATCAAGAATCCAATCAACTGCAGCAAAAGTATACAGCAGGACTTTCCACACGATCATATCGCCCGTATAAGGCGAAAACGGAACGGCTTAACGGAACGTGTGTCTCCAAGATGGCTTCTCCGTCATAATAGGCATTGTGGGGGAAAGCCAGCTACTTGTAACCAGCTCCGACTTTCGGTATTTGCGTTGCGACTTGTACAGGGTCGTCCACATCTAAGGTGAACAGCTCGTCAGTATTTAAGACCTCACAGGCGCTCATGTTTGATACATAATTCGGAAAATTATTGTTGCGTTTATCGACATCATGATCAGTCGTGATATAAAAAAAAAATCATTTCCCTCGTTAAGTGTTCTAATTTTACCGGTCTGAATACTAATGATGTGTTCAGCTCAGATGCGGTCGACCCTGTACATCGAACCCACAAATTCGGCTCAGTGTTTTCTTGCCCAAGTTGGTCACGGCTTCAATTAGCCAGCCGCGTCGGTTGCATTCTGATGCGGACAGAGTATACCACAAACGATCGTGCAGCAAGTTAAAAGTACGTCATTCCGGGCAAAACTGACAGCAAACAATATTACGGTAGTCACTGCGAGATGGAGTAGTCGCGCTTCGTTTGTCGCAGACGGAATCATACACGCGTGGAAAGAAGTCTATACAATACAGTCAGGACGGAAACACGAAAGAAAGCGAGACAGGGTATAGGCAAGAGAGTGGCTACTCACCGAGGGAGGTGGCCGACAGGATGTCCTCAACAGCCTCGAGGTCGTTCTGGGACACTCCCCAGGGAACCTGCCATGCGGCCAAGAGAAAGCACGCTGTCACGGGTTTGCCGGCGCCCTCGCGCGAAGCGCCGCCGTTGACGCAGCGCATGCCGAGCACAGCAGAGCAGGCATGCCTATCCGGGGCATCCCGCGCGCGCGCGCGCTCTCGGGACCGCGCTTGGCGGGCTCGAAGGCACCCCTCCCTTCCCCCCACCCGCAATCACGGCTACGTGCGTGAGATAGAGGGAGAGAGAGAAGGTGCGCCGCTGAAATACCCCGCTTGACCATCCTCCTCCGATTGACTGCGCGCTCTCCCGCTCTCCCACTGCAGCGGCTCACAGAAAAAAAAAAAAAAAAAAAAAGAAATCGGGATGAACGCGCATCACCCAGCCGCGTTTTCCCGCCGGGAATGGTCATGATAGCGGGCTGCTCGCTGCGAGCTTACCGAGCCATTTCATTAGACGTCAACCCCTCCCCTCTTCTGGAAGCCTCCACCACCACTCTCGATCTTCGTTTTCTTTCTTTTTTTCTATCTTCCCGAGCTTGTCCGTTTCTCTGTTGGGACCCCTAATCAAGAGCAGGCAGCGGCAACCGCGCGCTCCGGTGCAGGGATACCAGCGGACGAAACCAGAGAAACGCGAGTCCAAACGCAACGATGACTAATCGCCTCTTACAGCGCGCAAACGACTGTGACAGCGGCGAGTTAGTTTGCGCGGGAAGGAGAGTTACAAGGTGGTAGTCTAGCTGCGAAACTCTCTGGTGCCCGCTGGAGCCGCGCGGGTCGCCACGTCCGAGGGCTGGGACAACTTGTATATACAGGAAGAACGCCGAGGCAGCGGGCGTGCCGCGACTCGCTGCAGTGATGCTAAGCTTTACCGAGTGCCCGTTCACTTGACGTTTGTGATTGAAAACGTTATGAAAACAGTACATGTAACACGCAGGCACTTTCCGGGACCCAAGAAAATTGTTGGGCTCTTTCAAGTGTCCTCGCTGGTGTGAACACATCAGCCGAATTTTGCAGTCGTGCGCGGCTCACAAGCGAAGCGCGAAGTTGATTTTTGGTCAAACATCCTCTTTTCAAACAGGTACCTTCGCCTCGTCCGTTTCGGTGCTGTCGGCAGCTGCTCTATAGTTTCGATTATGGATTTCGTAACGAGTGTGGCGCATATCTGTGGCGGTACGCTAAGTTATTTGAGAAAGCAATGACGGCCTTAGCGATATACAAAGCAGCATTAACGATATACAAAGCACCATTAAAGGGTCCCTAAACAATTCCGAGTTCAAACGACGAGAGAGTGGTTTCTTTCTCGCCTCCTTCCCACAGGCGCCATCTCCTCCTCGTCACTTATTTCTTCATTAAACAGGTGGTGAACGGCAGCGCTAAGCGTTGAGCCTATCAGGATTTCATGCATTTCGGCCACACGTTGTTACCTCCCCCTGCGCGGTCGAAAACTTACAATACGAAGTGAAATCAGCCGATCGCGCACGATATTGAAGCGAGACAGGACAGAACGGGCGAGCGACTGCATGGAAAAGCAGGGTAGCAAACAACTCGCAGCTGATATTCCCTCGTATATGGACCACTCGGGAGCTTACTTCCTCATGACGTCACGAGAACAGATTGCTGGCGTCGCGAATTCTGCTGAACTGGAAACGCCAGGTCAGAATAACGGGCTTGTCCTTTGTATTTTCGGAGGATGTTCAGGGGCTCTTTAAGGAGTATCCCCACGTAATCATTACGCGTTGTGAAGGTTTCGCAGCTGTTTGTGAAAAAAAGGTGAGAAACAATTATCTCTTCAGCAGCGCTGTAAGACTTTCCTACAAGGACTTTTTCTTACCGGCACGCCCTGGATGGTAGTGGGCGGGGGTCGGGCCCGCATGGCGCTGCTTCGGCAGCGACAGGGAAAAGCCCTCTCTCAGCTCCGGCCAGCACGGAACATGGCGGACCAGCAGCACCACCAAGGGCACCGCCGAGGCACGCCAGCTGCGTCGGGAGAAAAAAGGTTAACGACAAACGTTAAACGAATTAATAAACGAACAAGTGTCGGAATATACACAGCGGTTCACGAACGGAGATCGCGAACTATAGGAGCAATTGAGTGCACTCTTCTCGGCCCTTCTGTGCCAGCGCTGAATCAACGGTGCGGACGATTTGTGTTAAAGGAGTACTGACACGATTTTGAAGTGCAGCAATACGGACGTTTTTGGTTTCCTTGGCATGTAGTGTTAACGCTCTCCCCACACCGCATCCGGGAAACACGTACAAATATTTAAGATTGATTTTAAAGTTTTCATCTCCCAGCATCTGCAAGGCAGCTTCACCGCATGGAGAGCCCTATGACGTTTCAAGTCAGCTCACTTGATTTGCGAAGTCTGGGTTCTGTATGCAGCCTAAATCACAGAAATCGCTGTCGGAGGCACTGGACGACAGTTCACTCATCATTAACCACGTTCGACTGACAGCAAAGGACAGCAGGTGCATATTTCGTGGGTTGCAGTCTGCCCGTGACGTCACGGGCAGACTTGACATTTTAAAAGGACAGACTGGTGGGCTAGTTGGTATTGCATAATTGTGAACAGTAGCGCAAAAAATTCACACAGACGACGACAGAGAAAGACGGGACACAGCGTGTCCCGTCTTTCTCTGTCGTCGTCTGTGTGAATTTTTTGCGCTACTGTTCACAATTAGACTTCACACGTCACTATGAAGCCGCCCTCTCGAAACCAAAACCGAAACTGCTGGTTGAAAGAAGCGGTATTAAAAATATATGCAATGCATTCCCAGGCACCACGAAACTCTTTTTAGGGTTCTCGACACCCGTGCTTTCATTTAGAGCAACAACCCGAAAAATTTTAAAATTCATGTCAGTACTCCTTTAAGGACCCCAAAATTAGTTGGGAAAGTTCATTGGGCACTGCAAGCGCGTAAACGAACGGGCGCTCCAGAGGTCGTCTGATAACAGATGCGTTATGTGTATACGTGTGTCTCGCCCTACCTTTCAATAATAATAATAATGATTGCTGGGGTTTGGCGTATCAAAATCAGGATATGATTATCACACACGCCATGGCGGGTGACTCCGGCTTAATTTTGACTGCTCGGGGTTCTATATAACGCGCAAGGTGTCGGAACGAAATGTTTTTCGTTTCGGTTTTAGTTTCGTTCCACCGCAAAAAGTTCGGTAACGGTTCGTAACGGTTTTTTTACGCAAAAATTTGAAGTTAAGGTAATCATAAAAAACATTCGATTTGTGATGTAGTTACTTGCCCTCCTCTTTGGAAAGTGGGACAAAGGTAAAACACGTTCTTCAGAGGAGCGGAAGCAACTCTACCACGAATTCCTACCAACTTGCACAAAGCAGTATTAATTTCAAAGTCATAGTATTTATTTTCTCAAACGAAAAACAGGATTTTTTTTTTTTTAGTGGGAACAATGCTTTGTGTCAAGGGAGTGAGCACGATATCAGAAGCAGCACGTCAATGAGTGTACTCTCTGATGTCCGAGACCGCTGTTCTGATAAACCTGCGAGGAACACGCAGCACATCCACAGCGAAAGCTGGAAGAGCGGACTTTGTAGAGCCTGTTGTAGATTCTCCTGGGGCAACTAATACAAGTACACATGCAAGGTACCCACTACGCCATAAATCATTGTAATTTTTCTCAAGTAGCGAAGTTCCCACTATGCAATTTTTCGTCACTTTTTTGAGCAACGTAGTACCCGCTACACATCTGTAAGGCAGTGCACTTTGTGCTGTGGCTGATGACGATGAGGAATTATGGCCGAGCACTTTGCAGTGGGTGGGAAGCAGTGTTGCGGAATGGGAGCCTCCATACCATTCGGCCAGTTCCATTCCGGGGAATTGGGACTTGCCGCAATTCCATTCCTTTCAATTCCTCGGAATGAAAAAACTTGGCCCATTCCCACTCCGGGAATGGCCGGGCAGTTCAATTCCATTCCTGTAATTCCTTAACGTAGGAAAGGCACCATGATAGTTTTATCGAGTTAAGAATGAACGCCACATAAAGCTGATCGCGAAGTTTTCTCGTGAACCGAAAAACGATAGAAAAAATTTCGTTTTCACTCCGGAACGAAATAATATATAAAGTTTCGGTTACGTTTTCGTTCCGGTCAAAAATATCGTTTTTTTTTTTTCGTTTTTAATTTTCGGTTTTCGTTCCGTTCCGACACCCTGATAACGCGCACCTAAATCTAAGCACACAGGTGTTCTTTGAATTTCACCCCCTTAGAAATACGGCTGCCGTGGACGGCAATCGAACCCACGCCCTCGAGCTTAGCAACCACCGCGGGTCGCCTTCTACAGACACAACAATATGGTGAGTGACTTACGGTACGCGAGCCTGCGATTCTTTTTTCCGTGCAAATGCGACCGCACAAAACGGGCATGTGACACGGGATGCTTCAGCCGCCACGAAACTACCGCACCAAGAAGTATGTAGTCAGGTTACGCGATTATTGTGATAAGCACGGATATGCTTGCTAGCCTCATTTGATTGATTGATTGATTGATTGATTGATTGATTGATTGGTTGATTGATTGATTGATTGATTGATTGGCTTCGATGTTTCGAAGTGGAAAGCGAGGTATCAGAGAAGCCCTAATCGAGACAATGCAACTTAATTTTTATAACCTATATAGTCCCGGTGTATACAGTCACGATTCGATTCCACTCAAGTTCTATTCCTCTCCGTGTTTCGTCAGTGCTGCGCTCTATCTACGTAATCAAGCTGCGGACGATAGGAAAGGAAAAAGGTCGAACAAAACACACCGCGCGGGCTGCCATGAAAGAAATGCCGCTCGACAGATTGCAAACATATCTGAGGCTTAATTACAAGCGATATCGGCAACCGCGTACGACAATCCGTCGCGCAAGGCACACACACGACGTAGAACGCTGAGTATACGTACTTGACCATAACTATACCGTTTCCTAGTTGATCAACTACTCGAAACCAATTTGTTCGTGCTCTTTTTTTATATATAATAAAACATGGGAAGGAAGGCTACGTTAGAGCCGGCTGTCCCAACATCACGATATTTATATTGAAAACACACACACACACACACACAAACACACACACACACACACACACACACACACACACACACACACACACACACACACACACACACACACACACACACACACACACACACACACAAGTCAATAAGGAATAAAAGAATGAGAAAAAAAACATAATCAGAAACACTACATACAGATACGATCTCTCGCTTATAAACAGTACCTCTGAAGGCAGAGTCCAATGCGTCACACGTATTATTGCGCATAATCACTGTTTCTAGCAAAAGAAAGGTGGCCTTTCGAATAAAAAAAAATCTAAAACAGGTAGCGAACGTTTTTTGCCTGGAAATTTAAAGTTCACACTTGCTACTCCCCGTTGAGAGCAGATGAGAGAGAAGGCCGAGCGGGAGAGTGAAAGAACGGGAGAGGGGACAACGGAAAGGCCGCGCTCATTAAAGCGGCCGCCGCATCCACTACGCGCCGGCACAACCTGCAAGTTGGCCTTTCCCTTTCGACACAGCGCTCTCTCGCACGCGCGCGGAAGGAACGGATGAAGGGGTTGGATCAGAAACTGGTTAGGCATCAACTATGTGGGGAGATCCACCGAGGAAGGAGGCCGCAGTCTATGCATACTACACTATAATAAACCAGGGCGAGGAGGGGAGGCACGTCGCACTCGATCAGAACGACGAGGGGAAGACTGGGAGGAGGTATGGATGATGCAGGCGCAGTAACAACAACAAGAAGGAAAAGCGGTTAGTGCTCCATCCATACGCGCAGTTGTGTTTTTATTATTATGCGGGACGACGACGACGTCGCCGCTGTTTTTTGGTCGCGATGAGAGAGTTTCAACAGCAAACGCCTCCACCCATCCTATAGTTTACGATTTGCAGCAACCCCAGAGAGAGAGAGAGAGAGAGAGAGAGTGTGTGTGTGTGTGTGTGTGTGTGTGTGTGTGTGTGTGTGTGTGTGTGTGTGTGTGTGTGTGTGTGTGTGTGTGTGTGTGTGGTGGGTAACATTTACTTCCCTCAGGCCCCTTCACTTCCTCTCTCCCTCCCTCCTTAATTACACGTACTGTAGGGCCAGTAGGTGCTAGTCAACTCTCGTCTAATTTTTAATTCGACCAAGGAGACAGTGAGAGAGAGAGAAAGAAAAAGACGGTGCAGTAGAAGAACGGCAGTTAACAAAAATGATAAAGAAAGGCCCTTTCCTGTGTTTTGCTGTCTTTCTATAGACCTTATTTTCAAATGTTTAGCCCACCTTTCTGTTTAAAGCCTTCATTATTTTCCTCCTCTCGCAACAGCTTTCGTCCCAACAGACGTACGTCGTCTCGTCTCGTACTACAAGAAACGCGAGCGAGTAAAAAAGAAAAATGAAAGAAAAAGGAACAACAGCACGGGAGGTAGAGCCTCTCGACAGCGCGGTTCGGGAAACGGGACAGTTTTGGGCGGCGCACAAAGCGACGAGGCCTCGCCACAGAAGCCGATCTGCAGGCGCTTATCTCTCCTACTCCTCCTCCTTGGGAGGCTTTAATTTGGCCGCTCCATCACTGTTCTGTCGAAACTGTTGCGCACGCCGGGGACAGCGCTGTTCCTATGGAAAAAAAAAAAAAAAAAGAATGCCCCGCCTGTCCACACACACACACGAGGCCGGAGAGCGCCAAAATGCACGTTTCGCGCGAAGCCGAGGAATATTTCTTGTTTCCTTTATTAGTTTTTGTTTTATTTCTGAATTTTAGCTAATTCCTTGTTTGTACGCTTTTCCCGCCACATTGCAGACCACCTTGGTCGGCCGTGCGCAGGACGCTTTATCCGAGCTAGGTTATACGCAGTTCCAATTCAGTGCCGACCATTGATTACAGACGAAGTTCGAATTTTTATTTTTCTTCATTTAGCTTTGGGGTACATCACAAGAGTCAGCAAAAGCGGCGGTGTGTGCGAGTAGGTATTCCCACGACGTTTTCTAGGCATTAACCTTTCAAACAAGCCCCGGATAAGTGGTAGCTATAACCAGTAACCTACACGGAAAAGGTACCCTGGTATAGCCCTTTATGCGGGACCTGGATAGAGTAGTACAATCACAGTGTACTAGTACACTGTAGTACAATTACCAGTCCCTGCTCTCTTGCTTCAACTGTTTTCCTTTCGCTCATTCGCAGTTGCTCTGATCGAAAAGACGCGGTTCGCTGCACTGGCTCTTACACACCTGGCTTGTCATAGCTCCCGCAGTAAGCTAACGTCAGTGTTCCGTTCAACAGAGGTAGTTCAGCTTAGGATTTGGAGCATGAGAGAGGTCGTTTTGGAGCAGACTTGGAGCAAGAAACATTGTGTCTTGGATCACCCGGAGCAGTGTAGCGGTAAGTGTGCAGACTTAATTATTACTGTGCGAACAGGAAATACAGCGCTAAGGTAAACGAAGGGCACAAGGCCAACTGCCGGAGAGTGGCCGCTAGTCGAGCTCTTTCTGACAAGGAACAACACCAAATGTTGGCTCTAACGTATACACAGTGTACAAGATGGATATTGCGGTCAGCCATTAGGTGAAAAGGGCGAACAAGACACGCAGTCCGCGGCGCAACCGTCACACGGCGTTGTTCCTGCTAGAGCTTTTACACCGCAGAGCTTTTATTTGCAACTCACGGCGTCGAGTGAGGTGCAATATCTGGGGAGGTCGTGCCGGATAAAATCAGCAATGAGACAATCTCCCATGCAATCATTAGAATGCGTCTTATCTCTTTACTAATTCCAGCACATGTGCATGTTTTTTTTGTTTTTTTTTTTTCGAATGGCTTTCCTCATGAGGGCGGGATTGGTGCGCCTCACTAAATGGGCGCGTGGTTGCAGCGGGCGGACTTACCACGGCCTGCCTATACATACGTAAATATGCGTTCATTAAGATGGGTACTGCTTTATGACCAACTGCTCCACCGCAGTGCACACAATTTCAAAGCGACAGCCTAAGAGGCCTCGTCAAACGCGAGAATTGACCGCCGGCGTCGGCGAAAAATAATCATCACGTGATGACGTAATCATGACTCACTGTGACATCATTACAACGTGACGCCACATGCTGACGTCTTCACATGACATCTTCACTTGGTCAAAGGTGGACCGATTACGGAGACAGTGCGAAAGCATGTGAGGTGCAGAAAGCTATTAGAAGGGGGAGGGGGGGGGAGATCATCAATAAGTCGACTGAGAAGAAAAACAAGATGGCTTTCGCTTTCGCGTCATCTTAGGTCAATGCATAAGAGACCCTGCGAGTTTTGCACTGCGCACATAAGTTCCCATAGGAAGCCGAAGTGGTGCGTTTCACATAGCTCCCAATCACATTGTTCTTAAATTCCACGTATAAAAATGTGCTCTGTATTTTATTTACACTGTATCCCTCTCCGGTCATATCGCAGAAGAGTCCAGGTTGCTTCAGCAATAAGACGATTCCCAAATCCGCCACTTCGGATCAGCAGGGTCACCAGCGTTCAGGGGCGTAGCCAGAATTTCTTTTTTTTCCTCTGGGAGGGTGGGCAGGGGGGACGTGAGGACTCCCCCCCCCCCTTTACGTATACTTGTCCATGTGCCCGTATGTGTGCGCGTATATATACACATACAAAATGTATAAATTGCGTGGAAGGGGGATCGAACCTTCAAAACCAGCCCCCCTGACTACGCCACTTGCTACGGGTGAA
This sequence comes from Rhipicephalus sanguineus, assembly GCF_013339695.2. Classification (NCBI taxonomy): domain Eukaryota; kingdom Metazoa; phylum Arthropoda; class Arachnida; order Ixodida; family Ixodidae; genus Rhipicephalus; species Rhipicephalus sanguineus. Next base: position 153,714,332 of record NC_051180.1, read on the forward strand.
AACCGAGTTCGCCGCCGAGCCGAAGGACGAGTCGCGGACAAATTGCAGCGGACAAATTGTGCGAAATAAAAAGGAAAATTGAGAAAAACGTGAGACCTGTGTACGCGGGGCGGTCGGAATGCCACATTGTCCAGAAGTGTTCGGGTAAACACGCTGAGGAACAGACAAACAAACAGAAACAAGAGTGATTGAGCATGCGTTGCGCGTATGCGATGGGGCACACCCTACACGCGAGATTCCGCGAGGATGGGCAGACGTAGGCGGGCAAGTTGAAAGAGAGAGAGAGAGAGAGAGGAAGCGAAGATGCAGGCTTGTGTTTTCCTTCCGCGTCATCATCATTACATCGCATCCAAGCAACAATCGCGCGCACGAAAGCGACGACGTTTCGAGAAGGAGCCGCTCTCTCGAATGGAATGTAACGCACGGCGCTCCTACACTTGCGTGCCAGCCCGTCTGTAACGCTGTGCTGTATAGGCAGCCAGCCAGCGGTGTGTGTATATCTACTCTGGTGAACACAACACGAATGCCAGCCCATGGGCGGTCGTCCCTGCGTACAGGACCACGAAGTATTTAATGTAACAGCGCAAACAAACGGCCGCGGAAGAGACACCACGCAGACTCGCCTGTTGGGGGACCACGAAGGTTGAGGAGGGGAGGTCGTCGAAGGCCGTGCAACGAGTACGGCACCACCGGTGAAGAGGACAGCGCGGCCCCTTGCACTGGTGCCAGACCCGCGTATCGGATAGCATAACACCACCGACACGGCTCCTGCAGCTGCCGCACTTGCATACCGGCGCCACGGTCAAACACACCGGAGTGGGTATTTTGTATAGCGATGCCTTTAGGATAATGCATTTTCGCGCTCTTCGCGCTTGGCCAGTCAGTGTTCGGAGCAGTGTGGTCCGCCCACCGTTATCGACGGGATCAGCCGGCCGTGAGCGGTGGGTGATAAGACTATAAGATAGCGGAATCGAGCGTAACGCATCGCTACGAAAATGCCGGCCCAGAAAAAGATACAGCAGATGAAGAAATGATATAGCGGAGGAAGTGGAGACCGGTGCGGAAGGTGCGGGGGTGGCAACAGGAACGGTTGGCGCGCCGCGAACGACGGAAAAAGAAGCAATAACGCTCAACAGAGCGACGGAGAATGTAAATAAAGGGGGGGCGAAAGCTCCAACACCGCGGTGTGTGCTGGGTGGCGCGGCGACGTTCTGCTGCAGCTGTACTTCGCGCACGCGAGCACGTGGTGTGAAGTAATAAACGGCGAACAAGGAAAGGAGGGAGAGAGCAAGAGGTAGCCCAGATACAAACGCTGGAGCGCAATAAAAAAAAAGGAACAGGGACAAAAAGAAGAAAGGAAGACGTAAAAACACCGAAGGGGGCGGGGGGCTAGCAAGGAAGAGGTGGTGCAACGAGGGGAAGACAGCGCGAAGGAAGCTACGAGAACCAAGCTCGGAGGGAGAACTGGCCACGACAGTGGGTAAAAATGAAGAAAGAACTACTAAGAGGAACGAGAAAAACGAGCAACTAAAATCAACCACGCGCGCACACGCAGGCGCGCAAACACATGCGCACAAGGCCACAGCAAAGGACGACACAGGCAGAGAAGAGTCGCGAGTGGGATGGAGGGGGACTCGAAAGAGCAGCGGCCAAAAAAATAATAAAAGAAGAAGCAATGCAAATGGGGCGACTGCAGAGATGGAGAGTGAAGTAGGTGAATCGGCAAGAAAACACAAGGACAGCTTTAATGCTTCCTCACAGTGCCTTCGCCGGCGAAAACAGTGCGGAGAGGAAAGTGAGGGGGGTGGGGGGCAGCCGGAGGAATTCGCAACCATCTGCCAGTCTCAGGAACACGAAAGGGACGAAGAAGAGCCAGTAGAACGGGGAGGGGGAGAGGCATCGCCGCTGCGTGTACGTATGTGCGGGCTGAGGGGAGAGGAGGACGGATGGGGCATCACCGAATTCCTCCAGCTCTCGCTCTGGCAGGGCAAGGTATGGCGGCGAGGGGAAGGCCACCGTTGCGGCACGCCACTTGTGCCGTTCCTCCAGCTACAGCCACTGTACTCCAGCACCGAAACTTCCTCCTCTCCACCGCAGCTTCGAGGGGTCTTCCTTGCCTCCCGAGACTGGGTCTCCCCCGGTCCGCACCTGGGGGCCCCCCCTTTGCCGCGGCTGCGTTGCACATGCCGCGCACGCTCCTCCAGCGCGAGTGGCGGGTCCAGGAAGGGGCGCCGCCGCTTCGTCGACGCGTCCCTTTCGGCCGGGCAGCAGCAGCGAGTCGACGGGAGAGGAGGACGGAGAGAGGCAGCGTTAATCGCTGCCAAGGAGGAGGTGCGTGAAAGCCGTGCGCCAGTATCGATGGGCTCTCCTCCTCTCTGTATTCCGCACCTCGCATTCCTCGCTTTATTTCGCACGCGACACCGGCTACACACGGTGGCCAACTTTTTCTTACGCGGCCTTACACCGCGCAATCTGCTCCTTCTGTTTTGATTTTTTGGACGCCTGGACAGGTAAGAGGGTGTTCACCGAAGAGCATAAAGCGCAGCGAAGAAGAAAGAACGCGGCAAGAAAGCCCATGCGATTCCCGCTTCCTTCCGCGTCGACGGCGCGTTCTTGATCTCGCATATTCGCGGAGCGTGACTTCGGGCCAACCAACGGTATTAAAACACAGCGTTTTCACGGGCCCATAGAATGAAGTGTCTCGACTGTGTGGCTCTACTCCCACCTTGCGTGTACGCGGCTGTCGTCTGGCCGAGGTAAAGTCCCTAGATTTTTCGCTTTTACTTAAGTACCGACAACTGCCTCCTTTCACGGCCCTCTCTCACGCGCAGCTGGCGTCCGACGCCATTTTCTTCCTAACTTGGAAGATTTACAAAGCCTTGTGCGTCTAAGTACATTAGCCACGCACCTTTCAGCGGACAATATGCTACCGCGACGCGCCTTTCTCCTCCCGTCAACCCCCTGTCATTAGTGAATGGGGGACGCGTTTCACCAGGTGCTGGAAAAGAGTTAGGAAGAACATGGCTACCGAAAACGAGCGTTAGCCAATGAGATTCGTCGCCGGCGCTTCAATGGTTGTCGGTACTTAAGAAAGAACAGGGAAAAATCTAGGGACTTTAGGCCGAGGGAGCTAGACCGGTGCTGGCAACCAGCGCACGTTAAGTGCCCTCGTTTCAACGAGATTCGCTATGCGGTTCGATCACGGAGGCAGTGCGACGTCACAGCGCCCGCACACTTCACGTCACTAAGCATTGGTATGTCTCCCACATCTTCCGGTTGATTCCACCCAACTTCTTTTTAACTCTGTACAACAAGTCATGTCGGATGGAAATATATGGACCACATATATGGTTATTGAAAAAACAATGGCGTTCGCGGCTTCCGCCGTGTCTTCCACGTAACAGTACTGAGCGTGCATGGTTTGTGAGTTCGGCTGCCTGGTTAATCAGGACGAATATCAAGAATATCGATACACGCATCTCGATCATGCACTCTAAGAACTAAGAGAGTGCTGGGCACTCTCTTTGGGAGAGTATATTCTTGTCCCATATCTAACTCTCTTTTCCAGAGTAAATCACCTCTTCTTGAGGCAGAGTATAGTAATGCCCCCTGAGAGGGTTACAGTACTCCACCTCAACAGAGTAACGTAACTCTTGCCGAAGCAGAGTAGCCGGACCCCTCCGAAAGGAGTAGTAGTACACCTCAAGAAAGAAATAGCAGAACCCGGTCGAAATAGGGCCTTAATATTGCATTTGAGAATTTATTCATGCGTAGATCGTAATGATGACATAATAACGAGCACTGTGACAAAAAAAAAAAAGCCGTGATTAAATAAAAAAAAAAACACGCGCAAGTGAGATTCGAACCAGCGACTCTCAGATTGTGAGTTCGACGCGCTACCACAACGCCACACTCGGAGACGACGAACACGTCCTTTTTCTTCCATGTTGTTACTGATTGCACTGACCATATCGGTGATCTGGCTTCATTTTCTTGTTTAGAAACGCCGGTTTGAGTATCTCCGTACATGCGACAACCAAACACAAGATAGTTCATTTCTTTGTTTTGTGCTTCCCGGTATCAGAACATCAATCCGGCCTGTTTCTCAGCAAACAAGATTAGCGTAACCGAGGATATGTGCGGCATTCGCATTGACCAGCTAAGCGGTTAGTCATTTCTGTGTAGAAAACGCTGTACTTCTGAACTGCACATTGAACACTTCAGTTTTCGTCACGCCCTTGGACATATTTTCGGTCATTATTGTTGACGTTCCGTGACTACAGCCGTAATAGCGCACTCTAGCCGTACGTACCATTTGGCTTAGGGCAGTGTACTCCGTGCGCGACGTTCGTAGCGAAAAACGTGGATACTGAAATACGGAGAACTTAAAAACCTTTCGAATGTAGTTTCGATCGTCGACCGACTCGATGAGGTGATATTCGCTTATTTAACTGCACAAATCCAAAGCTAAAAACGCGGATATTAGGCTTTATTCCAGTGTCTTCCTGTACACTGAAAAGCACTGGGAGGCGCTGGATTCCAGTGCATTCCAGTACACTGAAAAGCACTGGGAGGCGCTGGAAACGCTGCTTTTTTTTATTAATTGTATCCAACCCCGCGGCGAATGCAGTGCTCTCTACTGTATATGCGTGTGCTTAATAATGAGTGGTCATCGCTCGCGGTACGCCGGCACATCGACATATACTATGAGGAGCAGGAGTATAACTGCGTTCTACTCTGTCATGCCAGAAGAGTATACGGGCATTCCACTCTCTCAGATGTAGGTAGAGTATAAGCACATTTCACTCTCTGCTTTCGTACAGAGTGAACGTGCATTTCACTCTATGCGATGCTTTGCGAGAGTAAGAGAACGCTCTGAAGAGTAACTCGGCTTTCTTACTCTTGCGATACGCTTACCAGTTTTTAGAGTGTGCTAATGGATACCGATCGCAAGTAATCGAGGAACCTGACTACGCAAGCCCGTGTAGAAGAGCTCGTGCTTCCCACTAGCGTTGAAATTCTCTGTGAGTATGTGTGTACGAGCACATTTCATGCATCGGAAATCTCGTCCGCGGTAGCGTACGGGCGTACGACTAGGCAAACATTCCCAGGTTGGATATTAGACAAATTAATATTGCCAGCTTCCCATTTGAATCGATGTGGCAGCTAATACCTGTGTATTCCTTCACCCAATCACTCGCGCAAGGATGGATGGATGCTACGAGCGTCCCTTCTTTAACCGGGCGGTGACCTGAGGCTGTGGGGCACCAAGCTCGAAAAAAAAGAAAAGAAAAACACTTTCTTTTTTTTAATCGGCCTAATGCCTTGTCCATTTCAATTAAATCGTTTTTCCTATAAGAAAACAAAAACAAATTCATAGCACAACTCTCTGCCCTTAAGGCAGAATGGCCTTATTTTTCTAACTTTTGCAATTTCTCTCTACTTTACCGCCACCAATCCTCTAACCGTCTCTTAGTTATTTCTATCGCGGACCTGTTTACCTTTCCATTGCATGCAGTCTCTAAAATAGAAGGTTTCATGTAAGCCAGTGCCCAAACGTACACACCGGGTGGATATCGCCACATTGAACTAAAACATGCTCCGTCGTTTACTTAGCTTTCCGACCGCACATACATTTTTCTCCTTCTTTACTGAACTTTAGCGAACTCGATAAACAGCGCTGCCCCTCGACAAATGTGGTCACTGCGCTTCGATAGCCGTGGCCTCCGCGATCAGCTCCGGCAGCGCGCAGTTGCTCGGCGCGCTGCCGGAGCTGATCACAGAGGCCACGCGATAACAACCGGCCGTGAGCGGTGAGCGATAACAACCCACCACGCGGAAATCACGATTGAGGAAACTTCCCTAAAGAGGTGCCCTACACGCAGTATCGGTAACTTTCTTTTGAGAGAATTCATCAGGTCGCAGTCCCAAACGCTTCACTCTGAGCGAGAGCTCTCTAAGTGATGGAGGTGATGCTCGGAAACTTTGTCCGTTTTGCGCTTCAGTTGTTCTTGAACGTCTCCTGAATAAATATTTAACCGTACTGCTTGTGGTTGTCTGAGGGCCGCCGCCTGCGTCTGCCACACTGAGGTCGCCACATTAAATCACATGCTCTGGGACTGTGACAAAAACCCGCTAGGTGCTAACTCCGGAACCCTTCCGCCGCGGTGGGCCGCTGCCTGCAGCCCCAGCCTCGGCGACCAACTTTGGGCTGTCCAGTAGGCCCGCGAGGCGGCGGTGAGGCAAGGCCTCGACGTCCCCACGTGGGAGACCTAAAGCCCAGTCGGCGAAAGCTCTGCCGGACCATCAATAAAGTTGTTACCAACCAACCAACTTCTTGTGGTTGCGAGAAAACGGGTGCAATGTGAAAAGGAAAAAAAAAAAAAACAACTATCCATACCCTAAAGCGGTTTCGAACGCATCTCCAGAGCGTGGTTCTCCTAAAACAGCAGCCTCGATGCACTCATAAATGACTCAACAAGAAGCTGCTCAGTATGGCTTCAGAAGTGAAACCCCATGTACATCGTTCAAAAGATAAAATGGAGGCGATGAACTCATCTGAAGTCGTCTGTGGAATTTTAACAGTAAATTTGGCAATGCTATTGTAGACGATGACTAAAATTAGCAGATCCTTTGTTCGTGACAAAACATTCACCAATTTGACGAGGTTGATGTCCTTTTCCACTAGAGCTCAAAGCAAGAATACGATCCAAAAACATTCACGCGCGCGTCCGACATCACACGCGAAATGATCTCACGTAAAATTGAAAAGGAGCGTAGGCTACGCGCATTATAAGTTATGAATGGTATCGCACTGTAAAACAGTCACGCCTCGCGAGTTCATACAACACAGCGGTGCAACTAATACCGCCACTAATAGCGCTAACAAACTGCGTAAAGGGCGCCATTGAACAGTTACATTCGATATTACATAGTATATATCTATATAGCCTCGGAATAAGCGGCGCCGAGCATTTACTCGCCGGTACGCCGGAACGCTGCTTCGCCCCTCGGACTGTAACTTCGCGCGGCTGATTTACTACGTCGAAAAGGACCGACGCGATCTGGGCACGAATGAAAGCCGAAAGGACACGGCTCCGTATACAGGGGGTCGCTAAATCAAGAGATCGCGCCCGAGGTCAGCCGTGAGTCACGCGCTCGCTACACACGTGGATGCCTCGAAGGACGAGTGTCCGTTTACCCCGCAACAGAATTCGGCTACCCCACCCCTGGGGCACCAAGCTCAGGATCAAAACAACGCGAGGAGGAGTATGCAGACTCGCGCGCGGAATTCGTCGCCATTACATCTGTAAGCCGGGCATGCGCCTCCGAGAGCGTATGTGTGTGTGTCTAGGCCTCGCGCGAATAACACGCGCCGGAGGTACGCAACGCATTCACAAACAGACGCTCCCTAAACGGAGACAAAATAACAGGCCGAGATCAAAAATAAAGAGAAGCTAGAGGCAGAAGGAGTCACCTTTCCAGCCTCGGGAGAAAAACGCGCTTCTCTTCGGTGACTACCGCCCGTGTGGGTCTTCTATTTTTCTTTCAACTGCTCTCAAACTAAACAGCGCCAGTCGGAAGAGAAGCAGTGGCGACTGCGAAGAAACAGCGCACGTAGGACAATTTTTCGTCTCTCCTCCTCTTCCAGGGGTCATCGGCGCGTACATGCACACACAAAAAAAAAAGAAAAAAAAAGTTCCCTGCGCATAGCTGGCAAACACACACACACACACACGATGGCCGCAGCTGGTTGCAGTTGCAGAGCGTTCCTACAGCGGCAATCCGAGGCCCCGAAAAGCGGCGCGGCGCAAAATCGATGGCAGCCGCTCGAGTAATCGGTGCTGTGGCCGGCCGCGCGCAATTAGCTCTCGCAAGCCGCCGAGCGAAGAAGAGACTCCGGTCCCCGACGCCAGATTCATTTCCACTGCCATCGCGAAACGCGGACCCATGCTCTCACCCTCTCTCTCTCGGCCCCTGTTAAAAATGACATCCACGCCCCGCGCGCCGAGCCTAACGAAACGGGCGACCATGTCAATTAAATGTGAGACGAGTACTACCTTCCGTTCTCGCCGAATGGAGAGCAACACCGTGAGAAGTAAAGAAGCAGCCGCACAGTTGAGGGGAGGAGGGGCCAAGTTATTCGGTTGCGCGTGTGACCACCTTGTAAGACCTCCTCTCCCTTCCGAATCACGCGGTTTCACGTTTTGCATGGGAAGAGCCGCTTTCGCGGCGCTCTGCTAAGCATAGCTACAGCGTACTGCAGCATAGCTCCCATCGAAGGCAGCGACTTCTCCGTGTTGTTTGCATACGGAACCCATATAAGTGAATGTATAAGTGTCGTAACTAATACGCGTTTCTATATGCACTATACGAAGCTGCTGCCGGAGACTGTTTTTATTAAATCATTGTGAAATTTCGACAGTGCTGCTTGTTCATACCTTATTCAAGTACATTTTCGCTCGACCGCGTGTAAACTTTAATAACAGTCACGATGGAGAGAGAGAGAGAGAGATCAGGTGGGTATAGGTTAACCAAAACAAATATCCAATTCGCTACTACACAATGAAAAGGGGGGGGGGGGATAAAGACCACACGTATACAGTCGCTGCTGTTCAGCGCACGAGATAACACAACGTTGCCGAAATATACGATACGGAAAGCGTGCCTCTCACGACAGCGTTACCATGGGCAACTCCCACAACAATGTCAAGGGGATCGCCGAAAGGGAGAGAAATAAAGCACGTTTGACAACATCGCGCGCTATGTTTGGTACGTATAAGACGGGAGTTGCGACGGCACGGAAAATTAATAGCGATAATAATTATAATAAAATCTGGGTTCTTACGTGCCAAAACCACGGTATGATTATAAGGCACGCCGTTGTAGAGGGCTCCGGAAATTTTGACCATTGGGTTTTTTTTAACTTAGCACAAACATCGCAAAGTACACGGGCCTCTAGTATTTCGCGTCCACCGAAATGCGACCGCCGTGGCCGGGATCGAATCCGCGACCTTAGGGTCAGCAACCGAGCACAGTAACTACTGCATCACCGAGGCGGATTGCGGAGAATGAAGGGTGTTGAATGAAGTCGCTCTATATATGCGTACGAAAGAACGCAAGAAGTTCTGGAAAGGAAAAAAATAAAAGAGAAATTGTTTTATGGACGGTTAAAGTGTAATGACGCTTCAATATACGCTGTAGTAGCACGTGGAAGATATGAGTCTGGGGCACCATGCAGTTCAATAACAATCATTAAGCAGTATATATCGTCCACAAACTTGGCAAACTTGGTGAACGACGTTGATATCACGTCTACGAATGGTATGTCACAGACCATTGAAATATCCATGAATAATGCATATGTGAGAGAACACGACAATAGAACCAGCCATTTACACGCACGCTATAGTAACTTTGTTATACGCGGTTTCTATAGAACTTTTGGGCTATGTTAGCCGCAAGTGTCATAAAGGATGTCAGTGTGGCGTATACTGTCAGGAGGTGAACAACGGAACGGTATCCAAAGAGTGTCACGGTACTGGAAACACCTATTACGAATATTGATAAGTACATACAGCAGTCGACACATCTCGATAGAGCGTTAAGCCAGCAGCCTTCTTTGAACATGGCAGAATTCACTGACCAAGCTTTCAAGAGCACGCTCCAAAACGAGGCCCTCGACTGGGGGCCCTAAACAGGCACGACGCGTAATTTTGACGCATATATATTTTCTGTTCGCCCCGTAAAAAAAGAAAAAGAGGAAAGAAAAGAAAAAAAGAATAAACAAAGAAAAAGAAAGCAACCACTGTATTTTTTTTTTTTTGGTTAGATTGTTTAGCGCAGTGGGGACGCCTGTATACCATTAGATTACGCCACCAAGCGCGACGACCCCGAACATGTTCCAGGAACGGAGCTTCTTCTTCTCATCCAAGAAGAGCGGCCGGCTTCGCAACTTCAGCTCTGATCGACAGTTGTTCCTGGTAAACCCGCCTGGAAAGCACGCAACAGACGCGCTTCAACACGGAACCAGGTATATGTCGAATCCCCCCGATGGGGCCCAGGCGGGCGCGCGCTCCCTCTATCCCCAGTACATCCTAACTTTCTCGTGTGTTGCTGCTCTTATCAATCTAGCTATCTAACCTTATGTGTCGTCAATAGCGGCAGAAGCAACAACCGCAGCTACAATTAGCTTGCGACCAACAATTACGTTGTTTTATGCTTGTTCAAAGTATACGCTTGTAGATCACATACGTCGTTTTGAAACAAATGCCCCAGCAGTCTGCAGAGAGCCGGTGGATTTACTATACGTTAGGCTTACTGTTGTCTGAGCCGCCTACGGTCAACATGATTAAAGGGCGGATACAAAAGGAAATACTTGTCGGCGACTAGATATTAGTGTATTTTTTATTTTACTTAATTTCCACCGGTCGTAATTTATAACCAACCGCTAGCACCACCACCACTACTACTACTACTACTACTCTACGACGCAAGAATAAGACAAGAAGTAATTTTGTGCTTTTTCTTAAAATTAAAATTTAGGGTTCAATGTCAACCGTCATAATGTCGTGTGTGTGTGTTTCTGTGTGTGCGTGCGAGGCAGGTGTGGGGGATGGGGAGCAGGCGGCACCGGGATAATGGTGACCAAGTGACCACTTATATACGTTAAGGTGCTCCTAAATATAATAGCATGATGGAGCGCTTTTTCATTTCGTCGATAACAAAATGCGACCGGCGAGACATGGGTATCGAACACGCGACATCGCGCTCGCAGAACGCCTCAGCCATTTGATGAAGCTGATTTCTCTTCCTACACCTTCGGAACGTCAAAACGAGAAAAAAAAAAAAAAGACACTGGCATCGCGAGGCATCCATCGAAGAAAGTAAAACAGCGAACAACATTGCGAACGACACCAGCAAATGTATTGAAAAAAAAAAAAACGATACTGGCAAGTCGTGGAAGCAATAGAGGGGAGAGTTTAGCTTTTCTTAATTGCCTCTCTGAGTCAAGAATGAAGTAAAAACAGACACGAAATTGACAACGCCCTGCCACAACAATTCGGTCTCCCCCCTTCACGGTTTCTCAGAAAACGCGCATGCGAGCAACTCGCCCCCCAGCGGTGGTTCACGGAACAGATGCTACTGTGGCCGCCCAAAGCTAACGCCTTCGTGTAAGCACACTGCAATGCGTAGAACAGAGGCAGCGAGGTAATGATAACGATAAAAAGGAAAAAAAAAGCACGAGGATTAGATAAAGTAAAAAAAATACAGGAAAGAAATAAACTACGCTTTCGGGCAAGGCGGGGGAAGACAAGGCCGTCAGCCAGATGAGCAATAAAAGCGCGCAGCGAGGTCTCGCAAGAAAACAGAGAGCACGACGACAGGAGGAATGTTTACGAGGGCTTGGAAAAGAGAGAGACGCTGGTGTATGGTGACGACCGGTATGCGACCCACTAATACCGTGCAGCGTTAGGGAAGCTGAAGTTGGCATCAGCCAATCAGATGTCCGATTTTGCGATGCTGTTAGCCGAACGACGGTATCGCGTGCTTCGTTCTTTTTCAAAACAGCAATAGTCATCGATAAGTAGTTCGTAGCATTACAAGGACAATCTGTATCAGTCGGGCGTTGGATAATCGCGACAGGCTGCCAGTAACACTATAGAGTGAATGAGAAAGAAATGACGCTTATTTCTGCGCTCCATTAGGAATCACGGCGCAGTGTCAAGACAGAGTAGCGAACGCGTCGTGCAAACACGATTACCACAACCCGCTTATAACGATACCGACAAAACCGGAAAAGTCGATCGTTATAACAGATTATCGTTATATCTGGACCGGCAAAATAGATAAGAATTAACGTAGTTACATGTTTCCCCGTGCATGTAGGCCTAGTTGCTCACCAACGATAGGTAAATAAGGTTGAACAATGCAAGTAGTCGTAAACAACGCCGTAAACTTTAATAAAGGCTACAAAAATAGACAAATTTTTGTAGCAAGTACCTTTTGGGCGGCCTTAATTCTAGCGTTACGATTCGATACGTCACTGATAATTGCATCGTTATATACGGTTTGCTTGTACAAGGGGGCAATGGGAAAACAGAATTCCGAAGAATATGATCGTTCGTTATAAGCGATATATCGTTATATATGGTATCGTTATCCGACGAGAGGCCAGGCGAGTGCGTCCACTGATTGGCCCTCACTGTTCTGCACCGTTTTAGAGGGGCCGATGTTTTCTCTCAAGTCTGAAAAGAGGGAGCACGGAGAGAGGGCAAAGGACTCGCGCGAACGGTAGCCGCGTAAAATGGGGCGGGGCAGGGACCCCTTGACGAACAGCCAGGGACCGCGAGTGCCTCGTTTTTTTTTTCTTGCGCTAAGGTTTTAAAATGGTCGAGCTAGAGGAAAGAGAGGAGATAGAGCGGTGCGCGGTGGCGCGCTCCTTCTGGCGCATATCTGAACCGGAGAGCGGCTGCCACGCGAACGCGCTCACAACACAAACGCGCACGCCACGAAGGGAGGCAGGGAGGGGCCGCGAACAGAACTGCCGCGTTCTTTCGCGGAAAAGCGACAGCAGGCAAGGCCAGCCTAGCGGACGATTGTTTCTCGCGGCCTTATTTATGCCCGCGCTACACGCCGCCAACGGAGCGAGTTCCTATCGCGGATAGCAAGCAAGAAGCCCGAGGGCCGCCGGGCGAGTCGTTGTCAATCTTGGGCACCGCTACAGACAAACGACGCTACACGTCGCCTCGGCGGCAACCCGCGGGAACTCGCGCGCCTTTCTGGGTCCGAGAGCAAACTGGTTTCTTTTCGAGCACCTAAAGTTGGCAATTTGTATGCACTCTTTAAAAACGGGACCAAGAGCGAAGGCGGAGGCTGCCAGGTAACACGAACGGTTACCTGGAGCTCAGGCACGTTCGCTGCCGCGAACTGGTTGACATTGTGACGGAGCAGACAAGACGCGCTCTGCGTAGCGAAGGGCTTCACAAGAGCGTCGACCAACGCATGCGTGTCCATCTTGAGAGACAGGTCAAAAGCGACGAAGACGAGCAGCGCACGGTTGAACTGCAACGCGGAACTGAAAGTTGCAGAAGAGGCAATTTACCGCCAGGTGGGAGTCGAACCCACATCCTTCGCATTTGGCTCCTCCCGGCTATAGTGACTACAGACAGTACGAGATATCGATTAAAACACGTACACCAATCACTCCTAAATTGCATTTCGCTATTTCACTCTTCCGTCTTTTGGAAAGTGCGAAATTGTCGTCCACTGTTAATGTATATATATATAATATATAAGTCGAGCGCAGATTCACTGTCGTAGCCTTCGAAGCAATTAAGCTTGAAGTGCTGTCAACTGCCACCTCCGCCGGACTAATAGCGGGCAGGGAGTATTGACACGAATTTTAGAATGTTTCGTATCGTTGCTCTAAATAGAAACACCGCGGTGTCGATAACCCTGAAAAGAGTATCGTGGTGCCTTGGAACGCACTGAATGTATTTTTAAAAACACTACCTATAAAACACACACGCTTTCGGTATCGTTATCGAGGGGCAGGTTTCACAGTGACGTGTCAACAGATTCTTAAGTCGGTCTAGGCCACGTGGGGACCGCGACTCGTGACGTACTGGCAGCAGCTCTGTCATCTACCGTCAGACGCGCGAGGTGCACGTAGACAGCAGAGAACTTTAGTGCCGGGTCCCCAAAGCGGTTTCCGTACGTAAGCCTTTGCGTTCCTCTGTGTTCTCCGTGGGTGCGGCTGGAAGTACAAGGGAACGCAAGAGCGTGCGTACCCAAGCGGCTTAGCTCTGTAACTATGAGTCAATTCTCGTTCAGCGACTCCGACAGCGATTTCGGCGACAGTGTTGACTCGTCATAATAATGTACATATGTGTTGGGGCGTGCGTGCAGTTGCAAGGCGACAAAAACTTTGAAATCAAACTAAATTACTTTACACGTGTTTTATGGCTCTGTATTATTATTATTATTATTATTATTATTATTATTATTATTATTATTATTATTATTATTATTATTATTATTATTGACGTTGTTAACGCAATTCGGTAGTGGTGTATAGTCAAAACGCCCTTCCGACGTCCACGTAGTCCAGCTACGCAGCGACGAGCAACAACTTTCTTTCCATTCTAACCTGAAGCGACGTTATAACTACGCGGCTCAGATAGATAGCCAGCGAAATTGCACCGTCTTGGGCGCGCGGTGTTAGTGCGCAGAATAAATGCGATCGCATTTAAAACCTCCCCGACACCGAGCGCGATTCCCTTTGAGGAATCGGGGCCGCCCTCGACTGTACCACGAGGCTATCTATGCACGATTGGCCGTCGCGCGTTATCGGCCGAATCAAGACTGCAGCGCCACCTATATAACCGTCGCCAGAAAGTGATAAACCTTATGCAGAGACACACACACAAACACCGGGACCACTGGACAGCCGCAGGGGTGTAGTAGGAAGAGCGGCATATATATATATATATCTATATATATATATATATATATATATATATATATATATATATATATATATATATATATATATATATATATATATATATATATCCATCCTCTCTTTGCGTCACACGCATGCATCCAGTCGGCAAACACAACGTCAGCGCTTCTCGAAAGAAAGCAGCGGCGCGAGCGGCCGCGCAATCAACCTGGCACACCGGGTCGCTCTCCTCGAACTCATTAGCGTTTTTCATCGCGGGGTCGCCAAAAAGGAATTGATTTTCTTTTCCTTTTCGCTTCGTCATTTTATTTTTGTTTCTTTTCAACCTCTTCCCTCGGCATCTGCGGAGATTTTTCTTCCGCGCAGAGAGAGGGGGGGGGGGGAGCAAACAGCTGTTATGAGAACTAGAAAGGGAGAAACGAGGTGCCATTTGTTTTCTGGCGGGTTCATTATTTTGCCGTTTTGCCTGTTTGTATTTGTTGTCCGGAGCGCTGGTGCCACTGCCCAAAAGGGCTCTTCTCTGAAACCGCATTCTTTCGCAGGCGGTGCCGATGCGCGTAACATGCGCGCTCCTCGTGGTGGCACTGGCAGTGGAGGACAAGTTGCTGCGGTGGTGGTGGCCCACTTGGCCAGACCAGAATGCGCGCCAAGAAAAAACAAACAAACAAACAAGCAAAAGGACACGAGCAATTGAAGAGAGCGAGGACGAGTACGGGGATCCGTTGTTGAGGAGAAACAAATGTGTCCCCCCGCGGAGGAGGAGGAGAGTGAAAAATAGTCCCGGGTCTCCCTTCGGGAAGCTCCATAAATCGTCAAGGTACGCACGGACACGCACCGCTCTTTCTTTGCACTCTCCTGCTCTCCCACTGCACTGCACCGGCAGCTGTCCCTGAGAAGACGTCAACGAGGATTCCAAAGGGAGGGGGGGGGTCTCGTGGCTTTGTCATCGTAGGATGGCTCGCAGCAAGAACAACGACGCATGATGAAACGACGGCGCTTGCGTACGTTTCTTCTTGTCATTCCTTCTTGCGTCTGTCGTCGTACATAGCTACAATGTGCCAATGCGAATTTTGAGTGAATAATGTACGACCGGTACCTATGCATCGTTTGTGTAATATGTACACCCTTGCGAGACTCCTGCAGTCACACACACACACACACACACACACACACACACACACACACACACACACACACACACACACACACACACACACACACACACACACACACACACACACACATAAAAGGGTATGGCGAAATGTGTGTGTTACAGTACAGCAAACACCAAAATTTGTATTCGCGGATATTGGCGCGCTTTAATGTACAGTCGCGCTCAATATGACTTGCAACACGGGAGCGCGTGGCCTCAGGTGTTCAAAAATTGTCAAAAACTGTCCATGGCTTCCATTAGCCCTTATTTCCATAACTAAACGCTGTTCTCGCACTCGGGGAGGATTCCATACAAGAAAATATCATTTAGTTGCTAAAATGAAAACATGTTCAACTCATGCGCAGTCTTTGAACTTATGATGCCGCGCGCTCCCATGTTGCAAGTCATATTGAGCGCGCCTGTACGTGTCGATACACACTAAATATACCGTTGCCGTCTCTGCAACACCCGACAACACTGCGCGTGCTGTGTTGCCGGGTGCTGTGATCCCACCCATGCGAGCCGTGATCACAGCGCGTGCTGTGATCACAGCCATTCATATTTAATCTACATCAAATTCCACGCGAGGCTCAAGAACAGGACCGCCGTTTAATTACGCGTGACCGGGGAATAAGCCTTCGTTTCAAAATATATCAGTGTTCACTTCTTTGTTCTATATAACTTCGTGAGCTGTGTGATTCCGCTGCCTTGGACCTTCCGTCAAACAACCACCCCACGTCGCATGGGGGTAACCAGACGTTTTCTCGGGGGAGGGAGGGTTCAACCATGGCCGAACTGCAGAGCCGCGCGGGCGTTCCAGAAAGGCGTCTCTTCAGTCCGGCCATGGCTCAACTATATGTTCGTGCGTGTGTTTGTATGTGTGCGTGTATATATGCACATGCACGACCGAAGTTTTTCAGGGGCGTTAAGGGTGGGTTGAATGACCCCCCCCCCCTCGGCTACGCCAATACTTCGTTGTCCTTCAGGCCCGTAGCCAGGGGGGGGGGGGCTAAGCCCCCCCCCCCAATATTTTAGTGAAGTAGGTGTTTTTACCAATAAAAAATAATGAAAATGAGTGTTTTTCTCCAAGTCAAGGTTTTCAGCAAGTGCCCCCCCCCCCTTCCCGAAAAAAATTGCTGGCTACGGGCCCGTTGCCCTTAGTTATTGATAATATCCCGAGTGCATCCAGAAGACCTGTGGCATGTATGTAGGACTGGAGCTACACAAGGAACAGCAGTGTGAGCGACCCTCGAATGCATTTTTGCAGGAAGCCGTGTCATTGAAAATGTGCTCGAACGACTTCACTAGGCTCGACTTCCAATCACGTTTGGCAGACGTCACTCACCACCATCTCAGGACGTTGAAGCCCGTGTAGATACCTCGTCTGAGGCCTCCCTTTTCATCTCACAGTCATTTCGTTCCTTTTTTGTTCAGACTGCAGCATAGGATTTTTAATGTCGACTTCATTGCTCGACTTGGGAGGGTACAATTTCGTGAAACGAGGTGCAATACCGAACACATTCGCCTCTGCTGCTCCGTAGGAAATAACATGCATAAGAACGGCAGCACTAAATCGATGTCTCTGGTAGCCTCGCCGACCAGACAAACGAAAGTAGCAGTACGCCACCAGCTAGCCCTATCCTGTCAAGGCCGCGACGAAGCAGCACAGCTCGATTCGCTTGCTTGGCAGTGTCGGCATGCTCCGTTAGACGTCGCATGCAGGCCGATCAAATAGGATCAAATTGTACAACTCCTAAGCCGCGAGAAAGTTGTTTGCTGCCACTTCGACGGCCACGACACGGCTGAGCTCGAATATTAAAATCCGACACACACACACACACACACACACACACACACACACACACACACACACACACACACACACACACACACACCACACACACACACACACACACACACACACACACACACACACACCACACACACACACACACACACACCACACACACACACACACACACACACACACACACACACACACACACACACACACACACACACACACACACACACACACACACACAACACACACACACACACACACACACACACACACACACACACACACACACACACACACACACACACACACACACACACACACACACACACACACACACACACACACACACACCACACACACACACACACACACACACACACACACACACACACACACACACACACACACACACACACACACACACACACACACACACACACACACACACCACACACACACACACACACACACACACACACACACACACACACACACACACCACACACACACACACACACACACACACACACACACACAACACACACACACACACACACACACACACACACACACACACACACACACACACACACACACACACACACACACACACACACACACACACACACACACACACACACACACACACAGCGCAGTTCGCTCTGGATGGGGCCACCGTAATTCCAGGGTGCTGGCTGCATCTGGGCCGAAGCAGGAGCGCGCGCTTTTGAGCCCTGCCGCGCGTCCCCATATCGAGCAGCAGCAGCAGCAGCAGCAGTTCGAAGCGACTGGACCAGCCTGCTGCTGGACGTCCTCTCGGTGGCTGCAGAGGGGGGAAGGGAAGCCTGAGGAATGCCACTCCCGCGAGCCACGCTGCTGTCGTCCGGCCCGCGGTGATGCTGCAGCCACTCCCAAGGCAGCTTGGCTGCTGCTGCCTTGTCGAAATCGATCAGCAGAAGAGCGCCACTTTGTTTACCGCCCGCAGGACGACGACGCTGCTGCTGCCTCCCTCGGCCGCTGCTCAATCTCTCCGTGCTGTCCCCGCGAGGAACTTGGCAGAGAACACCCGAGGTGGTTGGTGCTCGCGCGCCGCGAGGAGGAGGAGGAGGAGGGCGCCATCATATTTGGGAGCGTCTCGCTGCTGCTGCTGCTTCAGCACGCGTTGATGACACCACCGGACCGGCGGCTTGGCACGCCGCTTCCCCTGGGTGGGATCTCGGTATCAGCGAAAAACATAAGTGTTCGACAAGAGGGCGGTTCCCGCAGCCGAGCGTGTCACAACCGTAGCCGGAGCGTCGCACTTGCTTCAGACACTCGGATACAGAAAACTGCGGCAAGCCTGTTCCCGACGCGCTGCACCGTATGTTACAGTCGAACTTGCGCTGTTTACCACTTGCTGAACGGACTTACTCAAAAGTGGTGTGAGGTTTCCTTCTGCGTGTCTTCGTGCATTGTTTACGCGAAACCATGTGCTACAGCGTCAGTACAGGTCGAATCCGCATACGCTGTGGCTGACAATATACACCAAGTCTTCCTCGATTGCGATTGCTGAAACAACTAAGGTGTGTGTGTGTGTGTGTGTGTGTGTGTGTGTGTGTGTGTGTGTGTGTGTGTGTGTGTGTGTGTGTGTGTGTGTGTGTGTGTGTGTGTTCTCATACTGTATGCGTGTATGAATGTATATATGTGTGCGTGTGCGTACGTATATGTACGTACGGGAATCTAAAATAAACATTTAATGTCCCAAAGAAGGAACGTCTCTTAATACACGTACCTCCTTGGTGTCAGTCACCCGCCGTCTTTTACCGCTACTCAACGCCACAAAGTTGTGTTTAACGAGGTAACTTCACCCTAGAGAAATGAAGATGCTAGCCGCGCTGCTCTTTCTTTTTTTTTTTCCCGTGAACACCGAGGAAGTTCAGGATGAGCCAGAATGACTAGTAGCCTTGTAGAAGTAGTGAATCGTCCTCGGTAAGGCAGCCCACAGTGCTATCGGGATTCGGTGTTTCAACTCGAAAACGTTACCTCGAAGAAAGCCACAGAAAACGTTTGCCTGACGTAGGTCAGCATAAAACAGGGAATGAGCGATATAGCAGTACTTTGCAACAAAATTAATATCATACCTGTGCGTTCGTCGGTGCCGTCCTTTGTTGCGTGGACGTAACTGCGATGACTAATAGACTTGTAGAACGGGTGGTTTTTCATGGCAACAGGCGCATCCTTCTGGACTGCCAGTAACGTTTTCTTATCCTGGGCGTCTATAGACCGATCCCACCAGACCATCTGCGCATGCGCGAGTTTCCGACGGTGGCACTGCCGCCATCTTAGTTGTAGTTCTCGGAGCGCTGCTGGTGCGGCTGCTTGCTGCGTGTTTCAGGTATATTGGCGTTTTGCACCAATCCTCGACACGCAAGACGATTGAATGCGGTGGAAAACTGTGTCCGCACCTCCAATGTATGTTATTTTATTTCAGGTTAACTGCATCCTAGCGCTAAAGGAAAAAAAGAACAGTTGATAGTGCTTACATGGGACGAGGTCGTCTCGTCGGGTTGATGCGCTTGCGTCGTTTTGCTGATTAACTATTAGTAATAAAAAAAGAAATCGCGTTCCCGTCGTCATGAGAGCAAATATCTTCTTCAGTGAACGCAAGCATGCAAGCGACACAAGCTACAGTATCCGGAAAATAACTTGCCCAAACTGCGTATAGAGCTCTCCGCTATACGACAACAGGAGAAAAAAAAAAAAAAAAAGCCGAAGGGACAAAAAAAAAAAGAAGCTTATTGCGCTTTTTTTCTTTTTGTCGAGGCGACACTTTCCATGTAGACTGTGCTGTCAACGCAGGACTTCGATCACAGTAATACGTTAAACGTGAATGAAGATAAAACAGTCGCCGTGAAGCAGGTTAGAGGCGCGTCCGCTGAACGGTGACTGGCCGCTCATGCCGCTTGCCAAAGGTTAACATCACAAAAATCTCGTGAATGGCATAATATTTCCTGCTGTACAAGGGATGGATGAGTCAGTAAGAGATCTTGGCGACACACGCAATGCGACGGATAAGCAGAAGCTCGCTCCGGCTGGCGGCGGCGGCCTCAGCCGGTGGCTCGGCGCTGGTATCCTCGCTAGGCCTACCGCTTCGAAACAGCAGTGTACGGTTAATAGCTTACGCTCATAAAGAAGTTCAGCTTTGCTACCGCTGTTGCCCGCTTTACGATGAGTTCACAATAATATCGCATATTGAAAGGAATAGGGAAATCCCGGCGGCGGAGTTGGCTGCGATGCCGGCACGGCCGAGTTTTCGTCGTGCGCTCCACGGCGCGAGCTGTACATAGCATGCAGTTATAATCTTGGCTTGTATTACAGGTCTCATTCATGCTAGACGCTTGACAGTCGTCATCGCATTTGGTGAGAGGTCGATTTAGGTCTCCCTATATATTAAAGCGATCTCTGTTGAGCCCGGGAAGGACGTTGTATCCAATCTGTCGCCGCTATAGCGGCGATCGCCCCGGCAAAGGGATCGAGCTCGCGTTATATGAACTTTTTGCTGTATGAACAACCTTGTTCGCGCAGCAAGGTTGTTATGACGCAATAGGGCACTGCTAAACCACGATGTATCAGGCACAGGGAGTTCACAAACACGTTGAACAAGAAAGTGCGCGGTAGTTGCCTCTCTGTCGGACTTCGTTGACTGTCGCGCACATTCCTGTCGGAGCTTGAAATCCTTTGAGAACACGTAAAATCCGAGTCCTTTTGCTTCAGGATCTTGTTGTAGCATCCTAGCACACAGCACGTCAACCCAACCATCGCAATTAATCCAAATAAGGCCACTAAAGCTCGTTAATGCAGCTCGCCAATGCACCAGCTGTAGGCAGCTGAACGTACCGAGTACTACAAGTACCGGCATGCACGGCGGCAGCGGTGGCGTAGTGCAACTCGCGGTGAGATCGGTCTATTGAAGACATCCAAATAATGCTTCAGCTCTTGTTCTTGTTCGCTGGTTTTATACCGCGACGTTTGGGATCACTTCTTGTTCAAGGAATAAATCGGTGCCCGATTTATTCACTTCATTCGTCTTCCGTTTCACATATACCGTCTTGGAGCGAAAGGACATGATACTGCAGCGCAGAACTCGAAAAGAAACATTAAGAGGTAGAAAGAAGTAGGAAAGTCGGGCTCTTACTCTTTCCATTCGAGTTTTGCCCAACAATATCATGTCCCTCAGTAAGTACCAACTCGCTTAAGGAAAAGTAAGTGCGTAGCGAAATCACGATCGTACCCCAATCCTGGTCGTATGAGCCGAATCGGCCGGGACTTCAACGGATCATTCAATCGTGTAAAGAGCGGTGGACGTGTGGACTCGGGACACATGTGATGAGGATGCGCGACGCAGGCCTCCTGTCTGGAGGACAAGAACAAGTTGGACGACGCTCTTAGGTGCAGTGAGCTACAGGACCAGCTCTGGGCTGTCCAGGAGGCCCGCGAAGCGGCGGAGAGCCTAGGGCTCCCCGTCCCGACGTGGGAGGCGCCCTCTACACCTTGACGAACAGTCGGATGTCCTTCAGGACCCTATTCGGTAATAAAGTTTTACTACCACCGCCAGTACGATAACAAAGCAACTAGGTAGCAAATGAAACAGATTGGATGCGGCCATGTTGGTCATTCTGATCACGAGATGTTGGCGCAGCGCTGCTTTATAATGTATCTGGCCCAGTTTCATTCAAACATCTGCAGGATTTCACCAATTTATGGTTCGGAACCACTTTTTTTAGTTCATTTAACAGTCATTAATTGCCCTATTTTCATTACAAATGTTTTTGAACTGAGATACACTTAGATGTGCTTCAAGTTCCCATGAAGTTTAGCCCCATGCAGTTTAGTTTTCTGGATCTGGCTCTTTCATGGGGGAGAAAAAAGAACTCCTCAAAAATATATATATATGGACACAGAGTCCTGCACTAGGTGAGTTAAAAAGTTCTGATTATAAAGCCGCCTACACAAAAGCACGATGCACACATTCGATGGAGTTCACTCAACATAAGTGAGTTAAAAAACAAAACAAAAAGAAACGTCGAAGCATTTTCATTGCTTTGACATTTCTACTTGATGGCTATGGGCATGGTATATAATTTCCGCTAATGAAAAAGTTCGCTCTGAGTCCGGTAAGTCCTGTTCGAGTCGCTGTCTATGTGCGGTGTGTTTGGGACAGTCGAGCAGTAGATGATGCACATCCTTGTCGTGACCGCAAGAGCATTTTGAAGACTGCGCACGCTGAATTCGGAACAAAACGTGCTTTGTGTATGCAGTTCCGAATCAGGCGGTGCGCGGGGGTGTTGACACTAGAGCACTGCACGGGCCCGGGCCGGCCCGAAAGCCCGGGCCCGACCCGGCCCGAAAGCCCGGGCCGTCCGAAGTGTTTTTCGGCGGGCCCGGGCGGGGCTCGGGCGTGAAAGTGCGGGCCCAGGCCGGGCCCGGGCTTGAAGCCGCGGGCCTGAGCCGGGCCCGGGCCCGGGCTTGATGCCGCGGGCCTGGGCCGGGCCCGGGCTTGAGGCTGCGGGCAGGGCCGGACTCGGTAAGTCGGGCCTTCGAGCACACGCGAACGTTATGCATTGCATGGTCTAAGGTATACTGTGCTAAGCTGAAGTGACACGTGCAAAGAGCTGGCTCTTAGTAAAGCTTAGCAATAAAAATAGAAAAACAGTTGAAGTGCTATTTTTTTTCACCAGTATAGATATAGATTGGCACTGTATATTTTCACTAACGTTTCGTCTGCTGGACCAGACTTTGTCAAAGTAACAAGTACATCGTGGTGGGTTTCCTTATAAACACGCCAGATCACGTATATATATATATTAACAGCACTAACAATGGGCCAGATCACGGTTGTTCCCATCGGAGGAATAAAGATTTCGGTCTTTTATTCTAGGTTGACACATACGGTACATTCCATTTATATTCCTCGGGATTACGTGCCAAAACCACGATATGATTACGAAGCACGCCGTAGTGGCACCGGATTAATTTCGATCACCTTGAGTAGCGTGCACCTAAAGATAAGTATATAGACGGGTGTTCTTGCATTTCGCCTCCATCAAATTGCGGCCGCCGTGGCCGCGGGAATCGCAGCCGCGCAGGCAAAGCAACATTTCGATGCATGTACACATCGGATTTTCCGTCCGATCGCCCACTACAAAGCGCACGGCATCATTAATAATCATCATCAACAACTAATATCCCCTAGCGGGCCCGGGTCGGGTCTGGTCATGAACAAGCGCGCCCTGAATTAGTTTAATAACGAACGCCCGGGCGCGGGCCGGGCCCGGGCTTGGAACGACAGGCCCGGGCCGGGCTCGGGCTGGGTACGGTCAAGTACGCTCGGGCCCGGGCTTGGAACCACAGGCCGGGCTCGGGCTGGGTTCAGTCATGTACGCTCGGGCCCGGGCCGGGCCCGCGCTTGGAACCACGGGTCCGGGCTGGGCTAGGGCTTCATAAAGCGGGCCCAGGCCGGGACCGGGCCGTAAAATCCGGCCCGTGCAGTGCTCTAGTTGACACGTCGTGGGAGCTGAGAGTCTATAGTGGGCTTTCAAGATTGGGATCAACTGCGCATAAGATTGATTCTTTTGTGTTTGTGAACAAGGCGGACAAACACAGCTCACGTTTTAGTTTTTGTATGATGAGGCGTATGTCGGATTGTGACATGGTAATAAGACGGGTTTGGGAACAACGATAAGCAGCTCTTGCCAAGTTATCGGGCATTTCATTTTCTTTGATTCCGCAACGCCTCAGAACTAAAGTGTATACGTTCCGGGCCATTCCGAGCCTACAGGGTCCAGACAACGTCATGTCTTGAGAGCTTGTGAAAGCTCTTTTTAAGATAGCATATACTACAGATATTTCCACCTGTCTTGGAGTGGCATTTTCAATACATCTATAAGAGCCGCCAGGGAATCACTTATTACGTCCCACTTTCTTGGAGCCTTTGACAATTTAATACAGCTGATTGCCAGCAAAACGGCTACAACTTCCAATGCGTGTAAAGAGGAAAGATGACCCAGGTAACATGCATATTTCTCATGTAGCTCAGGAACGACAAATGCTGGTGTGGAAATCTCTTTGGTGACGGAGGCATCTGTGTACACGTGAGTGTAGCATTGGTATCTGTCAAATAGGTGATGCGAGGCCAACTGCAGTGCGGCTGGTACTTCATGTTTGCTGCGAAGGCCTTCTACTGACGTTTCGGTCTGTCATTGTGCACTGCGTGAAACCAGGCCTTTTGCCAGATGCAAGTTCTTGCCGCTGGTCTTGGAGTGATACACGGTAAACGTTTCGCGTGGTCATACAACAGATACGTTATTGCTCCAGACAACGATGCTCCATCGCTCACGTGCACGCATGCGCAAACAACCTTCGTCAAGGCCATCTTGCGTGCTCTATCCAAGCGGGGGAGTCGCTGTGCTCGCCCTCGGTAACAGTGCTCTAAGGAGCACCGGCCGTGAAAAAAAAAATAAAGACAAAGAGAGACGTGTGACGCAACTCCTTCCGGACAGCTCTTCACCGAGACAAGAGTGAAGGCACACCGGGCTGGCATATATGCATGTTTTTCCGGGCGTAAAAGAAAATAGCAAAAGGAAGCAAAAAAAAAAGAAAACGACGGCTGCATCGCTGCTGTCACTCCAAGCAGGGAAGGCCCTTTTCGGCGCCAGCTCTATAAATCAGGAACCATTTGCAAACATGTTAGGTTAGGTTAGCGCTGAAGGTATACGCGCCAAGGTGGGCAGGCAGCGGCAGCGACGCGCGGCGGCAGAGTGGAGAACTTGGGGCCTTCGAAGAGACGTACCGGCGATGCAGGGAGAGAGAGCGCAGGCGGCCCCCATCGCTGTGGCGCCGTCTGAGTATTGCGACTCTGACTCCGCCGCTGCGATCCGGAATCGTGCGGCGAGGGTGGAGAGTGTGGCGTTGGTA
The DNA here is from genome assembly GCF_013339695.2 of Rhipicephalus sanguineus. NCBI lineage: Eukaryota > Metazoa > Arthropoda > Arachnida > Ixodida > Ixodidae > Rhipicephalus > Rhipicephalus sanguineus. The sequence continues at coordinate 153,739,709 of NC_051180.1, forward strand.
ATGATGGACCCGGCGTGACTCTCGGTCGAGGCGCCGGGACCTCGACTTGCCTCTTCCTTCCATTGTGGCGCGCGGGGGGGAAGGAAGCAGGCAAGCCATGAAATACGATGCCCGTTCCGCCTCGGCCCGTCAAAGTCTTTCCCCCCTTCGTTCGTGAGGGGACTGATCGTAATGAGCGCGTCGTGAGGAGGCCTCCTCCTCGCCAGCCATAGCCTCCCTCCTCCCTATCACCCGCCTGCCTTTTCTTGCAGCATGCCTTGGCGCGAGATCGCAAACGCCGCCGTGATCGCGACTGATCACCTCGGCTGTGCGAGCGAGGAACCGCAAGTAACAATTGTCCTCCCGGAGCGACTGCTTCGCCGCAGCGCACGAGTCGCACGGCTGCCAGGCGCACATCAGGGTGGCGCTGTCAGTCGCTTGCTGACGCTGGAAATGTAGTCCATGCGACGGTGCCCCCACGTTGACGACATTTCGCTTCTTCTACTACGCTGAAACACCCCCCCCCCTCCCCCACCCCCGAAACAACACACACACACACACACACACACCACACACACACACACACACACACACACACACACACACACACACACACACACACACTGTGCGTGTAGGGGAGATGACCACGAAGCACGAGCAGGTGAGACGGATAGAAAAATGAAGAAATCGCGAAATTACTGAACGTCAAGGCAAAATTATGTATTTGCCATTCTGTGAAATGCTTCACAATCACCGTTTCGTTTTATTCCATCCGCCGTTCGTGTAGTGATTGTGGCCGTAATACATGAGTCCGCGAGATAACACGAATCCAGGGTAAGCAGGAGCACTGAAGGTTAATATGTACACATTTCTGAACGTAACTTCAGACCGAAGTAACGAAAGAGGAGCTATGAAAGAAGGGGGGGGGGGGGTACAAATATGAAAGAAGGTGTATTGATCGAGGGCTCGTTTCAATTGTTAAACATCCCCTAACGAAACCAACAAACAATGAAGCTACAAGGAAGGGATAGGCGACATTATTGTATGTTTTAACTGTAGTACAGTAAAACACGAAGTGAAACATGAACAACAAGAAAGCGATAAGAAGGCATGTTGGGTGGAACACAACCGAAATGACTCCGTATACGGTTTCACAGCATGCAGATAAAACTGCCGTTACAAATTTGGGCGAACCTGGAATGATGTAAGCGAATTCCGCAATCTACCCGGCTCTGGTTGGTTTTAAAAGGGCTGCTATATGGTCTCTGTGAATGGTTCGAAACACCGCTTTAAAAGAACTTTACATTATGCCAGTATTCGCCGATGCCCATAATAGTTCAACATGGCTTGACCGCGGTCAATCCCGCTATTTGCAGCCAATCGGAAAATACGCAGCCAACGAGGTCTGATGGCGCACTTCTGGAAACAACAACGCAGTCCACCGTCCTTGACAGCCTGAAGAACGCAGTAGAACCGGCGCCCATAAAACCTCTGGCTCCGCCCACCTGGACGTTCGCGCTCAATAAACATTGTTCCCGAGAGATGCCGACAGTGAATGAACGAACTCTTTGCTGTGACGTTTTTGCAATGAGCGAGCGTTATTGGCTAGGCGCACCGATACATATTAACTTGAGTTAGACAGCGGTGTCCAATAAAGCTCTCATGTCGTATAGAATCTCACTTTGTGTGCAAATGAACTTATGCAGGCAGTGTTTTGTATCTGTAGGAAACACTATGCGATATACGGCGTTGGTCAGCGATGGCGTTTCTTATACATATATCCAACAGGACACGAAACCTCATTGCAATGATTTCTGTAGGCCTCTTAGATGATCTGTAGATATGTCGTAGTAACCAATGCACATGTTCACTGCTGTTATTCTGTTACGAACGCATGATACGAAGGAATATGTTTGTACTTGACACAAGTCTTGCAGGAAGTGGAGATATAAAATAATTACTGGGGTTTAAGGGGACACTACAGAGACAAAGGATTCTCCTCATATTTACTCTTTCAAAATTCCAAGATCGCCACATGTGCCGCGAGAGGACGCTTGGTGAGCGAGGAAAACGCGCAAAATGAAAATGCGGGTGGCGACGCCACCTCGAAATTCCCGCACCAGGCTCCGTGACGTCATAGATTTAGATTTTGACGGTATTTGCTAGGTCCTGGGTAGTTACTAACCAGTAAAAATGAAGTACATTGTCCTTTGCGCGGGACATAGACTTTGCATACGAAGTTTAAGGAAATTTCGTTGAGCCAATGTCGCCAATATACGAAAAACACTACTTGAAATCCGTGACGTCACGCCCGTTGATTTCGGCGCGGAATTTAAAAATGAAACTTTGACCTTGATTTTCTCCTTTATTAATACACCTACGATGGTGAAACTAACGAGATTAGAGTTATCAGAGTACAATTTATCGATTTAAACCGATTCACTGTTTCATTTTAGTGTCCATTTAAGCAGGAAGGGAATGAATTGTGTTTATTCACAACAAGGTTGCGAGGATGACCAGGCAAAAAAGCTGCATTGAGCAGCTTGAGGGAAACCTGGCCACCTCATACACTGGGCGGCTTCACAGCGGTCAAACACACGATATACATAATGGATGGACTAACTAAAACAGAAAAACAGTAAACATCCACGGTCGGAATAAATAAACAAGGTTATTGCGGAAACCTATGAAAACAAGGGGAAGAAAACAGGCGAAGTGTTAAAAGAGGCACTCACGACATGCAATACACTGTGAAAGTTCCGGCATCGTTAAAACAGGATCGTATACATCTGCCGTATAGCGTTCAATCAAAAATCACTTCAGCAATGATCCATAAGACAACCACGCATATCGTAACATGCAGGAAGCACGTCCATTCTTTCCTGCTGACTATAAGCTCTTATTTGGGTGTTCGCGAATCTGGCTTGGACGGTAGTTCATGCGCATACTATGTTAAGTCATTCACAGGTCCTCACCAGTGACAGTCATTTCGTGTTTAGTACCATCGTTGTAACTAAAGTCATTCGTGATATCTGAGCCGTTTAACGGGCACAACGCCGTAGCCCCTTTTCATACTCCGCAAGTGCGCTTCCCCTGCGCTGCATATTCGCCCAACTAATGGCGGCACCTGCCGTGCTCCAATGGGAGAGAAGGTTCTAGTTGTGTGTTGGGGCTTGCCTATTACGCGTGTTTATATCAAGAGAGCTGAACCTACATTTTCCGTGTCATAGCGCAAGCAAACTGCGCTTGAACACGCTGTTTGCAGAAGTTACTAGCCGCCATTAGTAGGGCTAACTGCATCGCAGGAAAGCTAGCTTTACAATTATGAAAAGGGTCTAGAGTTGGCTTTTGCAGCGTACTGGTTTGAGGCTCATACGGTTGTGCTAAGCTGCGAGGCTTCGCCACAATGATGCCCCAAAGATTTCCCACGACAACCCCGCTACAATCACACAATCATTATCATCGCCTTATTCCATGTCATGCATGGTAGACATGCAGCGTAATGCATATGTTGCCATGCAGGACGAAGCGAGGTGACCGTTTTTATGCTTGCAGACTAATTAAATGCTTGCCTCGCGACTTTGTTTCTTATTTGGTTATTCTCAACTCACCACCAATTGTCGGTCCTACGCATTATACTGCCGTATAAAACCACCCCTAACAAAAGGCCACTCCTTTGCACTGCGTTTCATGTTGCCATGGTGATGTACCCCTCCAATGGCTTCCCGATCTACAGTTGCACGGAGCTATTAAAGGTTCCAATATTCCTGCTTGGCACCAGTCCTTCAAGTCATCACTTCTCCACTGCCTACACGGCACTACCGATCTCTACAGCGCATATTTATGATACCTCGGGCACGGCCTGATCAAGTGCATAGTTCCGGTCCATGAGCGCGTCCATTTCGGGCAGTAATATGAACAACTCAACTACGCGCGCACTGACGTAATGACCTGACATTCAAACGTCAACTGCACCCATATAACCGCGATTTGATCAACGAATCTCGTTCAAGCATGCATATAAACCGTGCATTTTGTTGCTAAAGTTGGAAAACGCCCTTGACAACCACCCATTATTCAAGTACAAATAGTCAATAGCAGCATTGCAACGCACATTCAGTACTGTGCCATTTATGGAAAGCACCAAGAAAGTCAGGTATAATTCCTTCTTACCCGTGAGGGGAGAGCCGGACGACATGTGCAGTAAGGGAGGCACACAGAATAAATCCGTCATTATTGCGTACAAATATGGATGTGCATTTACGCATGGTGAACTTCGTACAACGCGTACAGAACAAAATGTGGCTGTTTATAGATGCTGCAAAGGCTCGCGCCTCAGACGGCTTCCCCAATCCCCGCACCCTCGTAACCATTACTGCTAAAGAAAAGAAAGTGAAATGGCAATGAAAACAGAAGCATGAAATATTTCCCTACAAAGCGGATAAAGTGGTACAATACAACAATGCGACATTATTTCAATATACAAAACCAGCTTTCATACATTTATCGCCTGATGCAGTAAATATATGAAATCCCGTCCGTGAGGCACATAATGCCTGCAGAGTCGAAGAAATGAACATGTCCGACGCAGTATTACTCGCGTTGACAGTGCTTCTGAAGTTCAACATGTGGTTAGCCTTCATATAGGTTACCCTGATGAACCTAGAAATACGTGCTCCAAGACCGCATTTACACCTCAAAGTTGAACGCAAACATCCTTCCATATGTGACCGCTTGGTCGTGCAGAAATCACAACAAATATGGCCACCAACAGATGCAGCGCGTTATAAGTACTTAATTCTTTTCATCATCGACAAATAAGCACCAGCACTAATGGTACTGGGTACTGGCAACTTTGTTGTGACAAGCGACCACTTTAGATCCGGGATGCGCTCCAGAATCTCCACTACACGGAGAGGCACGGTCAACGATCCAGTCCTCTCTGGTGAACATCCACGACCCATCATGACGCAACAAGTGTCAAAAGACGAACTCTACTAGCGAGAAAAAAAAAAGGAAAAGAACCACGCGTTTCACCGCACCTGGTGGCAAATATGAGTACTACGGCGAACCTCGAAGCGATGACTGCTCCCTTTGCGAGCATCGCTGCCGCATCGTTTTGAGAAACGCTTCGAGCCACGGAAAGAGTCGTAACAACTGCGCTGCCTGCATTGCTTGTAAAACCTGTCAATTACTCTGCGTAGACTACAATGGCGGCTGACACAATGAGTGCGCCTAAAATATTGTAAAACAACCACGCGGTGTTTCAATGGTAAGCAGCCGCAAGATATGCAGGGGGATGCGACAAAATCCATAGCCGACCCAGGAGAAAACAAGCATTACATTATTCGGGAACCACGCGGGGAATTAAACCAGCATGCGCATTCAAAGCGGCAGCGTATCGCATACTCCCGCATGACATACATACCTGTTATCATGGAATGCCGTCCAATCAAGAGTTGCTTTCGGGACGCCCTTGCGGAGTGAAACGGACTTCCGCCTCCCGGAATGCACGGAACGCACACTCGCACACGGGTGACAAACGCGCGATCACTCCGAACACACCACGAGTTCACCAGCGTTCCGGGGATGGAAGGCAGCAAAATAAACGAAGAGGCAGCCACGCAGGAGGGAGCGCTTCTTTTCCTCGACGAAGCAGGGCCAAGCGGGCGGCCCTCTTGGCTGTGAAGTTCACTGCTGCCGCCACGCAAGTTGCTCTCCGCCGCACTGAACGAGTTGGCGTCTTCGAAGAAGAAGCCCGGTCACCGCTGTTGTCGTTCGCTCGCTTCCCGATCGGCCGAGAACACGTTCATGCCGGTAATCCAGGGCTGGGACGAAGAGTCGTCATTTATCGCGCCCAACGTTCCGCCGATACTTCCATAACCATGATCGAACACCTTTCGGCCGGATTGTTCAAAATTCCTACGCGGGACCGTAGTAACCCACATGTCCGCCAGGGGGTGAGGAATTTCGAGACGCGAAAAGTTTTGAAGAAAGCGCGCCGAGTGTGGTGGCGCCATCTACCGCGACATAACAAAACCGTACTTTCAAAACGAGTTATTTATATTGTTTCAAACATTGTAAGTTCAATACATTTGTTAGACGACTCACATATTTTTATATCTGTAAATATTTTAGAAAGAATAAGTTGGCGATATGCAAAACAACGTCAAGCGGTAGTTAATCTTGGCTATAAATACAAATCTCAAAGGCTATGCATTGAGTCACCACAAAAATTACGCCATTCTCACCTTGTGTTGGAGATCACCTACTAGAATAAATAAGAACTTCAAGTCCTAGTTTTAATTGTTGCTGTGTTGATTTTATATGCGTCGATAAAGGTAGTTTTTAATTTATTTCAAGCAACAGTTTTCTTTAATGTTTTGTTTCTAGTCTTAGAGCCCATGCTTTTACGCGCTGCAAACACCATTTGGTAGACAAACATGCGTCATGGCCGCCATGTTACAAACACCATGAGAATAAATATAATAAATTATTTGTTATTTTTTATATAACTTTACTTGCTGAAAAGTATAATTTTGTACTTTTTTTGTATAATAATTTTTTTTTGTATTTTCTCAGAACAAAAGCTTTCTTTTCTCACCACCAGGCGGCCACAGCTCAAAAGCAGACACCACACCCGCTAGCAGAAGTTGTTTGAGCCGTTTTGAGTGCACTTTGTGTCGTTTGTGTATCCCGGTGCGAGGAAAGATCGGAGAGCGCATGCTGCTCTCGCAGGCTTTGCCAAAGAGTTGAGCAGTTCGTCCCGATCATCCGTTTTACATTGTGCATTCGTCCAGCGATCGCTCGTAGGAGCCTGCGCACCACACGGAACACAAGTTGGATTTGCCCCGCAACATTATGATTGACATCACATCACTTGGAAAGCCCATCGCAAAGGCAAGTTACCTCCTCGTTCTTCACCGGGCACATGTTGCGCTAACTTTCGCGAATAGAAATGTTCCGTTTTCAACTTATTAGCAGTAGTTACTGCGCGATCGAGATTTTTTTCTCGAAGGAGTTTACGGGTCTGCGGACATCATCACCGCGCAGGAGTCGAGACGGGGCTCGATCTCTCCGCACGTGAATGGATTACCCTGTGCATCGACGAGTGCGTGTTGTTTTGTTTGTTTGTTGTATAACGTTATGTGTGCAACGAAAAATAATAAAACTCGACCAACTATAATTTTCAAAGCAAAACATATATACCTAGCGAGACTGCGAAGCTATCCCCTAAAAAATCCGGTCCTTTCGAGCCAAAACGTCTGAGCGAGAAAGCGAAGTGACAGAAGACTCATGATCTCACGTAGGGGGGAAAAAGATCTCAAAAAAAAAAGAAAGAAAGAAAAAAAGACTGGCTTTGTAGTCCGTTCAAGGCTAACCTGTGCGCCCGTGCAAAAGGACAGTGTGATGTTCGAGGTCGGCAGTGTATTGGAAGCTAGGGAAAGAAAAAAAAAGCTGTCAGTTTCTTGTCCTTAGTGCAAGGTCTGTTCAACCGCTTCGCCGATTCCGTGCATGCTGTGCTGCTGCGACGACCGTCTTTTTCGACTTCCTGCGCCGTCTTGGAGCAGCCGTGGCTGGAGGAGCTGCTGATGGCAATGAACCCCGCGACCGCCTCCTAACAAAAGGAGGTGGGGGTCGGGAACTCTCGCCCCATTCTCCCCGCGTCGTTCGACGCTCTCCGCGGCGTGAGCCTCCGTCAGGAGCAATCCGCATCTGTGCGCCAGGGAGTAGGTTTTGAAGGCGTCGTTGCGACTTTCCTCAATGACAGGTGCAAATGAGCCTTCGAAGTTTGCTCCTGCCGACTGGTTGAGGAGTGTGGAAAATGTTTGCTTGTTCTGTGGCTGCGCCTGCGAGGAGATAGCGCAGTGTAGTATACGTGTTGTCTACACATGTGTGTTCGGCGAGTCGAACACATGTCGACTGACGCGCCTGTTGGCGCATGTGTGTCTGTTTTGGTTTGTTTGTTTGTTTGTTTGTTTGTTTGTTTGTTTGTTTGTTTGTTTGTTTGTATTTTGTTTGTTTGTTGCGAGCCCTAAGTGGAACGCGGAACTTTTCTCACGGGCTTAACTACTATGTTGGCGTGCGTGTGAACGTCGATCGCTTTAGTTTCGGTCTCACGCGCTCTCTCAGAACATGTTCGCCAAAAAGGGTGCCGTTAACGCTACAACTTCGCGAGGCAAGTTCAAGAACCCTGTACTGTCATTTCGTGCTCCTTTTAGCTTCAGTCACCTTCGCCAGCCGCGATTTACAAAGATAGCTTGGCTCTTTAATCATCGCTTCGTGGAGCTAGCGCTGCATATAACTTTGCTGCCCGTTGGTTAGTATTACTACTGAAGTCTGCGTGTGAGAAAGAGAAGGGTAGGGCGGTTGCAGCTGCACGTTGCACGTTTCGTGCGGCGAATCAGATACGCACCGGCTCAGGAGAACGAGTGAGAGGGCGTTTGACAGCTCGAACCTCGATGTTGCCGCTGTTGTCATTGTTGCTGTTGTTGTGACAGTTGCCACAGGTTTCCGTTGTATGCACAAGCCGCGTCGTGTCGCCCCGGACGTCTTGATGCGGATGTGTGAAGTGCTGTGTGCGTGTTAGGTCGTGCCTGGATATCTGCCTCTTTTCTATTTTATTTTTTATTTTTTTTAGGCTTTAAGAACGGTGCAACCCGCTATGACAGATACGCTATCGATCGGCCCTGTAGGAGGGTTCGAGATTCTTTTTTATCACCTTTTTTTTTTTCTTGAGGAAAGTAAAATGGATGCGAAATTTAGTAATTCACCATTGGGAAATCGAATATTAACTATATTACGTGTATCACGTTAGCCATAGCTAAATATTAGAATAAGCTTAATGTAACAATGCTGAAGAGAAAATTAAGCTCATAATAACTTTTAATTTCACACTGTATCACAATCGTTACTGTGGCTAATATTTTCTGTTTCTGGCTGTCGGCCTTCGCGGGTTCTTACCCCGCTTCCTCGCTTTTCTCCGCTGCGTGTAAACTCCGAGTGCCCGGGCCGCGGGCCACGCCCAACGTCTCGGCCCTCGCGCAGTCGGCGAGCAGAAAGCCCCTCTCTCTTTCTCTGTCTGTCTGCCACTCTCTCTCTCTCTTTCTGACGTCAGCCACAAACAAACCTCTCCACGAACGTTGCGTGCGAGGTGACTGGTCGACCTTCCATCGGCTGACGCTCGTCAGCTGTCGTATTTCCTCAATAATGCGACAATTTGTCACTTCGAGGGTAACGCCGGCGGTCGGCGACGTACGTCGACAAATGGCACCCGATGTCAGTGAAGCAGTGGATCAATCAATCCGGAGCGTCGCTCCCGTCTATGCCGCAGTCCACTAGAGCGAGAATCGCCATCGTTAAGAAAAGGGGCGCTAAAGCGAAACAGTAAGTTAGCCTACATCGATAAATTATGCTCTGAAAACCCTAGTGTCGTTGATTTCATCATCGTAGGTTTATTGTTTCGCGCGTGACGTCACGAATTTGAAGAATTATTTTTCGTACTTTAGTGACATTGGCTCATCGAAATTTCCTGAAACTTGGTATGGTAAGTCTCTGGCCCTCTCAGAAGACAATACACCTCATTTTTACCTATTAGGAACAATGTAGGCCCTAGTAGACGCCGTGAAGATCTGTGACGTCATGGCGTTTGGTGCGGGAGTTTCATGGTGGCGGCGTCGCCCCTCATTTTCCTGTCGCGCGTTTTCTCGCTTACCAGTCGTCTTCTCGTGGCAAGCGTGGTGATATTGGTATCGTTAAAGAGTAATTTAACCAGAAAAATAGTTTTCCTCTTTAAAGTCGAAACGCGCGTGTATTACAGAATGTGGCACTTCGCAATTTTAAAAATATCGGCAAGTTTCGGCGCTCGTGCAGTTTACGCTGCGTCTTCATTTTATAACGCGTACATCATTTTGGTATGCGTCAAAACGCGCGCGCCTTCGTAACTTCCTTTGTTCATTTTTTCGTTCTTCTGTCAAAATTTATCATGCGATGCATACCCACATAGCGAAGTGGTTGTGTAATGTGAAAGTCGCGGGTTCAGATCCCACCGACGGAAAGGGAGATTTTTCGTCCACCTTAGTTCCGTTAAATTTAGGTAAGAAATATCACAATACAGTTACGAAAGCAACAAATAATGGTCCCGGTGCTCTCCCTGGCTTAATTGTCTGTCGGTTTCATTAGTTCTGTATAATATAGGAAAAAAAAAAACGAGTCCCTCGGACAATTGCCCTTCCTTCATACCCGTATAGCACTATCATACGTGAGAGCACAGGCATTAAAACGAGATTATTGGGTACGTGGCAGATGCATCGCACGAGATTTCTGATAAAGGTATGTACACACAGTGGACCGCTCTCAAATATCAGACCTTCCTATACAATGGGAGATGTGAGAACTGCAATCGTTACTGCCATCGCCGCTATCAGTCATCGGCAGCATGAGAGTGGGCGTGGGAAAGCCTACATGCGTATCTCTCGTATCCTCCTCTCCCGTCGTGATTTACTAGGGGCAAGCGCGGCTTCTCTGCATGCGACTAAATGTTACACGGCGCCGGGAGATTGATAGACCGAAATTAAGATTGATAGTCGTAGATTTATTGGAACTCATTGTGTCGCTTATACGGACTGGTCGTTATACGTATGTAATAAAGCAAGACAGTATGGTTCACCGGCTGATCAATATGCACTGCTAGAAAACAAAGTAGGTCACTTTGGAAAGAGCACACCGGCGTGTTTACATTAGGCAATGATGGAAGGGAAGCAAAAACGAAAGACCGGTCGCAACGTCGAGCTTTAAAATTCTTCTACGAGCTTCCAATACCATCACATCGACCGGATATTTTGACGGTGCTGGTGTACATTTTTTTTTAAATAATTAGTACTGCCTTTATAAAATTAGAACGATTGATCTTGATTCGTGTATGGTCGACAAAAACATGGCCTGACAGGAATAAGACCTTTTCACACACCGCTCTCTGGGCGCCGCCATAATCCTCTCTGGGGGTGCGCTAAACAGGCGTGACTCCCCAAAAATGCACTGCCAAAGCTGTGACGTCAGCCTTTGTACTGCCGTGCTCAGCCCAGCATGGCGGCGTCTTTTCTCTCCTGTGAAAAAAGTCTGGTGGCCGTTCATAAAAGAATATATATATATATATATATATATATATATATATATATATATATATATATATATATATATATATATATATATATATATATATATATATGTATATATGCGAGGGTGAAGTTCAGTGGATCCGGCGGGAAATGCAGTTGAGAAAGGACGACAAACGTGTGAAACAAGCTTCACTTATATATATATATATATATATATATATATATATATATATATATATATATATATATATATATATATATATATATATATATATATATATATATATATATTTGCCATTTCGCTTTGTACAACATGCATTGTGTTCTGAAATTACCTTGTTTAGCATAATCTGCCACATTGACGTCTCAATAAATTGCTGGTGTGCTTATCTTGAAAGCAGCACTGGGTTCACGATATGCCGTCCACGTTTCGCGAGCGGCAGTCAAACTCGCGTCCTTGGGAGCTCAGTGGGAAAATGCAGAGCCATCACGCCGGGTCCGTGTTGCACTTGCATTTTATCTCGGGACGATTACCGCGTTATCGGAGCTCTCTATTATGCATCGTTTTTTCACCTTATCACAGCATGTCCGAAAAAGGAAGACAAAGAAGGAACAGTAACGACCGAAGGCGGCGCCGCTGGTAAAGTGCTCGCTTGCGTAGAACTGTCATAATGATTGTTTTGGAAGCAAGACATCTGTCGCAGTGTTTGTGACAAGAGGTATAGAAAAAAGCAAATAAATAAAAGAAAACGCGGCATACGCGACACATTCGCCGCTTTTCCAGCTATTCACAACATGCACGCAGAACACTGCATCCAGGGTCATTTTGATGAAAGCTGCGGCGATTGCGTCGATTTTAAACGATAACCAATATTCCTTATTTCACCCCCAATCCCCTATACACGTATACGTGCAAAAAGAAAATATATAATAATAATCCTAAGTGCGTATCGCCACACTTGTGTGACTTCACTCTGTCCTCAGTCTAGAACAGGGCCGATATCCACAAAAACGTCTCACGCAACACTTAGTAATTTGTAAAAGAAAATTCCAGCCGATCTAGGTGCTGAGCATATGATTAGCACCGGCGGCCCGCCGGCCATTTGCCAAAACCATTTTCGAATGAAAAGCATTGCGTATTCAGCCTCGGAATAGGTAAACGATTGGTGTCATCCATCCCTGTCAACCATTCAGTTTCTTAACTTTTTAATATCAGTAGTGAGCGTACTCCGCACTCATACTCGACTGCTGGGTTCACTACAGTAAGTGGATCATTTTCGCAGATTTATTTTTTACTAGTTTAATGTAACAAACGTTGAACATAAAGAAGAAGGCGTTTTTTTTTCATTGCGATGATTTGCATGAATTATATTATCTGTGAAAGGGAGTAGCCGGCGCTATAAATAGAAGTGTTAGCATCTCCTAGCCAAGACGTAATTTGAAAAAGAAAAAAAAGAAACATGGGAAGATGGAGGCTTAAGTGGTGAAAAATCGTTCGCCTTCAACATAATGTCATAAAATGCGTACAGAGCAATGTTCGATCTACACAGTGAAACTTCACTTGAACGAACTTGAAAGAACCCCAGGGAAAAGGTTTGTTAAAACGAAAGTTCGCTGAACTGAAACAGCTACGTTTTAGCTTGTAATTACAAGCAAAAGGAGACATGAGGTTTTCAAATAAAATTTCAACTCATTTATTTGTCATGCTGCTCGTTTCCATGTGAATTTATGCTGTGAAAAATGCAGTTATCTTTCGCCGCACTTTTCTCTTAAGACGGCAGTGGTCACGAATGGACTTACCGTGTCCAAGCTCTCATGAACCTTCTCCGACACAACTTTCTGCTGGGTAGAAGAGGGCTTTATTTTCTCCAAGCGCATCAATGCGTCTACGCAAAACACTAAGTTTTTCATCCAGAGATGCGATTGCGTTTGGCACTCATGACAACCAGCACACGGTTGTAGAATTAATACAGCGGTCGCTATCGTTTCAGCTGCGACTATATAGGCTTCGAAAATATGTAGGCAGCCAATAGAAACCAAGGCCGATTGGGGTCCACTTTTTGTCCTGTGGAAATGAAGCGTATTGTAACGTAAAATCGTGGTCTCCGCGATTACCTCTGGTGGAGCGCCGCTCTCGGAGCTGATTGCGATGGTAACGGTAAAAACAAGCTACAAAATTGTGGTTTTACGTGTTGAAATGATGAAAATTTCCTGAGAGGCACTGGATGGTGTCACGAAATATGTTCGTAGAACTGAAATGTGCTATGCACCGAGTTTCGTTAAACTGCAGTGAGTTAGCACTGGGTTCAATGACGCTTCCGTGGGGGATTTCAAAAAAGTTCGTACGACTGAATAGTTCGTTCAACTGACGTTCGTTCAAGTGGTATTTTACTGTAGTATTTACCCCGTACTTCTTAAAATATATGCGTCATATTGTTTTTGCATGTTCAGCGTAAACATTGACTACAAGTTTATTACGAAATAATTTCAGCCGATGACACTAAATGTACAGTAAGATGACTGAGCGATGGCAAATAACATTTACGAGCTGGAACGCTCGTGAATTCGCGACCACGTGGTTCGTACTCACGAACAGCTCTCACGCTATGATTATTCGTAAGAGAAAATTTTATACAAGGCCGGCACTGCATATTATTGTTCAAGGAGACCACCCAATGACAAACGTCACTTACACGATCGAACAGTTCCGCGAATGCGGCCCCATCTGCAGTTGCATGCAGTCCAGCGTTCCACGGAATGCAGTTCGGTGGGGTGAAGGTGCGGTGACACTTTTTAAGATTTGTGTCACGCGCTATAAGATGGCCAGGAATCTTGTCGTTACACCGGACCGGAGCGACGAGGTGTTTGTTTTTATTTTTTAACGTCAGCTCATCACGCGCATGCGCAAGCCGTATACTATGCATTCCTGGAGGAGACACCTAATTAGTAGTCAAGCACCATAAGATTAGCCATAAATTAAAGATGTCTGCTAGGCATTATGTCGTGCGCTGTACTTCATTCCGCGCCCCCCCCCCCCCCCCCCCATCTTCACCTTTTAAGCGCAGAATGAGTATTAAGGGTTTCATCCGCTAGAATATTAATTAGGTGTTTACCCTCCAAAGCGTTTTGCACGGACATGCGCGGATCGTACAGATTTCTAAGTTGCACTCATTTTGAATCGCGTTGAAAGTGAAATGGAACGGAGCTGCGGACGCTAAATGCAGATGAGCTATTTTCCTGTTGACGTCGATGCCGCTGGGAGTTAAGATCGCTATTTGCGCCTTCAGTTTGTGCTATGAGCTCAGGATGCCTGTATCATCTGTACTTTGGCTGTATACACGCACTATCCCGGAACGCCGTGTTCGCCGTGCACCGGTGCACAGCGAGGGAGGGAGGGAGGGACACGGGACGGCGGTGTCTATGAACTCAACTGGTTAAGTTGAAATGAACTGAATGCATTTATGTCGCATTGCTTTTGTAACAGATCAAGAGGGAGGTGAGAGATTCGCAAAGGTTCACCACTAGAAGTAGCGCAAATGCTACGCATTTCTTTTTTTTTTTTTTCGCACAACTGCGGCCAACAACAGCTTCTTAGAACTGGAAGGAATCAGTAAAAGAGCTACAAAAAAAAAAGCGAGACCCATAAAGCTGCAGAAAAAGTGTCGGCGTTCCCCCGAGAGACGTAAAGCAAATGCGTGAGTGTCAATGAGATATCCGCATACAAAACAAGCCGAGTCAAATGTCTGTATGATGCGCATTACTGCAACGATTTTAATGATGAACGGAAAGATGTGGAGGGCTCAGGGCAGTAATGTAGGGGCAGGGGAATTTTACGTAGGGAGCCCATTGAGAGCTTGTCCAGATTTTGGTTAAAACTGATGTAACTGGTACTTGCTCATGGCTAAAGAAAAAAAAAGAGAGAGAGAAGCAGGAAGAGTATACACACGACGCAAGTGCTGACCTTCAGGTGAAAAGTTCAAGGAAGACCGTGTTTATTTACACACACTTAGCTCTCCTTTGTGATTTCCCTGACCACGATTGCTTGACAAGTTTTGTTACCTTGAGGTGCATGCGTCCTCTAGAGCGTTCGATCTAAAACGCTCTTCCTTCTTGAGCTTTCGTCAGTGTCTGGAAAGGCCCAACGGAATGGCGTATCCAACCGCGACCACCGAAACGCTGGTTTGGTATTAAATTTTCACAAAGTTGTAATTCCCTTGACGGACACGCAGATTTATCTCCGAGTCGGCCGGGAAATGCTTACGCATTGAAAAAGTAAACGTACGAAACTCAAGAGGATAGAGCATCAGATTAGCTGTAAGTTGTGCGTTAGGAAAATTAGAAACAACTAGTATACAATGCACTATATCTGCGAGACAGCCATAAGCTGTCCCCATTAAACTGCAATGACTGCGTTTAGAACAAAAAGTCGGTGACTTGGCATTAAACCTCCTTGGGTATATGTCGAGCCTAGTTAGATGTCGACGGCGCACGCTCTCATGGAGCCGAATGTATATTGGTACATCCTCATATACTGTCATGCTAAGCCTGCGTGTTGGCTCTGGTTGTTAACCAGCGTTAGCTTGCTTATACAGTTAGTATTTCGGCCCACCTTAAGATAAAGATCGAACGATCACATATGTTTAAGCCTCATCCGCATCCTTTATTTTAAAGTCTCTAAATGGGCTGAAACAGTGCGGTTCAAATGTGTGCTACCTATGGGTACGGAAAAAATGACTCCACGCAGAATCTGTTTACGGAGTTGTCGAGTTTTGCCAGCGTCCCGGTTAGGCGTAATCGTAGACTCCTTTTGTAACCAACTCTACGCTTACCTTCCCCGGAACGTTGTTGTCGGGCGCCATCGGTACCAACGTTTCTACCACCACTTCTATAGGCCAGGTTCTATAGAACCGTTGGTCGGCACGGCATTGTTCGTCTTTTTGCTACAGTTCGTCAACATTTGGAACGGTCCAACGGAAGCCGCGTCCCGCGATCACCAAAACGAGTGTTTGGCACTAAATCTTCGTAATGGCGAAATTTTCCTGATTCGTAGAGTGCTCCATGTCGGCCTTGCATGACCTAGAGAGCATGCGCGTAGGTATCCTTTTCCGGGGAGTTTCTGACGTCCCTTTATGTACGTCATTTGACACGTCATATGACGTCCTTTATGTACGTTCGAGCTGTGTGTTTGTACGTGTGCGCGTAAATATGCACATAAAAAAATGTCTTTCTTTCCTTTCTTTTTTTTGTTGAGGGGAGGGGGGGGGAGTTGAAACCCCAAATCACTCCCATGGCTATACGCCACTACCCAGCTAGTCCAGTCACAAACAGAAAGTGACAGCTAAAGCATAAGTCACGTTAGGTTAAACGTAACATCCATGAAACTCCTGCCGCTGCGCATTAAGCTCGCCTGTTACAACTGTTCATCGGCAGCTAGAGATACGCATCATGCGCTTGACCACCCCATCATTCTTATTTAATGAATTCCGTCGAACTGATTCAAAATCGTGCCGCACGTTTCGTTCCCAGGAACTACAATAGTCACTCAAGCGTAACAAACATTTAATCGTATCACACTCATTCTACCTTGCAATCACGTAGACTAATGCGTAACTCTGCATATTTCATAAGATCGTCTACAATGCCAATCGTTCAACGCTGCCTCTTTTCCCACCTCACGCCGTTTATAGGAACCACTAACCTTCCAACGCATTTCAGGTAGAACCGTTGGATTTAATATTTTATGGCCGTAGTTAGGGCCATTTTTTCTTCTAATCACTAGCGTATTACTACAGCATACAGTATATGTATCTTTTTACTTTCTAGTGTTCGGTACTAACAGTCAGTAAGCATTGCATATTCATGTTATCATCCTCCTGCTATTACATCTACCTATGTGATCCCTCCCTCACACAATGCTCCTATTTGGAGCCGGTGACGCGAATCGAATAAATTGAGCAAATAAACTCACTGAACGAAAGCGCCGGCCATTTATAGACGTGCCATTTCAGAGACGATCGACAGCGGTCTTCGATTTGGCACTCGCCGAAGATGCATCCCTAAAATAACAGAGAGCTGAGCTAGTTGGTAAGTATTCATTCTAAAAAGACGGGGCGTGCAAACACGGACACAAGAAAGAAGTCAGGACACCACAAACGCTGTTAGTCGGCGTTTGTGGTGTCCTGACTTCTTTCTTGTGTCCGTGTTTGCACGTCCTGTCTTTTTAGAACGACCACGCATGTACCGGACACTAATCCCGCCACAGCGCCGTGGTTCAGGACATTATAGTTGTTCCTTTGTTTGCCTTGCGCAACCCTCTCGGCGTTTCCTGGTTCACCGTGGCCGGCCGGAACCGCGGCTTCGTCCAAGGCCGTGCAGCCGACAGGCGCCTCTCCCGTACGTCGACTTTCCTTTCCTTGATTGTCACCGTAATCACGAGCTCGTGGTGGCAGCTTTCCAACGGTTTTTAAAGCACGTATGCCTTTTCTCTCTTCTTTCTTTCTTTCTTTCTTTCTTTCTTTCTTTCTTTCTTTCTTTCTTTCTTTCTTTCTTTCTTTCTTTCTTTCTTTCTTTCTTTCTTTCTTTCTTTCTTTCTTTCTTTCTTTCACTTTGCGTGATGCGCGATCTCCGCCTTCGCTCTAGGCCAAGACACTTTTCAACGCGCACTGCCTTCAGAATAATAAATGTCTTCGGGCATTATATATTATGGAGATGAAGTGCTCTACCGTAAGCGCTTATATGCCGGCTGTGGCGGATTGCTCGCTACGCATATAGGACGCACACGTGTGCATGTATGTATTCAAATCGCCGGACAATTTACATATATGACGGTAGTGAACACAATGAGAGCTGCGCGTGTCCGACCACACTCCAACCAAGAGAGAGAATTAAACTTTATTGAGGGACCAGGCGCGCGTGCTCTTCGCCCCGAGGTGGGTGACTTTCTCATTCCAGGTAGCCATGGCTTGCAGCTGACGCTCGAGCCCTGTCCACCAACCGGAGCTGGTCCTCAGGGTTCGCGGACGTCAGCAGCGCCTCCCACTGGTCTTCCGGATTTTCGTCCACGTTCAGTTCGTCTATGGGCGGGATACTTGGGTTGTTGCGACATCCCCATACCATGTGGTACAGGGTGTTGGCAGTGGCCGGGCAGTATGTACAGTGCCTGTTAAGGGGTATTCAGACGGGGGAGGAATGCTCGGGGGAGACGGGGGGGTTGCGTATCACGTGACCGCGACGTCACGGATCAGCGAGTGGGCGTGACCCTCCCGCGCCTCCTCGGAGGAGACGGGGACGTTTTCCCCGAAAGGACAAACGATCCCCATGCGGTGGGGGATGTGGCGGAATTTCGGGCTCTTGTTTGGCCACATTGTTGCACTTGCTCCTGCAGAGAGCGGCAGTGGGTGTCCAGTGTGCAGCTGGATGATCGTCTGCAGCTCGTCAAACGGGTGGTGCAAGCCACCAGAGTAGTCTAGTAACACTGGTCTCCCCCTCCGTTTGCCTCGTCCGTGTGAGTGGGGGGCATTTGTGGAGACTTCTCCTCGCGAGCTGACGTCACTAGGCTCCGCCTTTACCCCCCGAGCATTCCTCCCCCGTCTGAATACCCCTTTAAAGTTGCCGGGGTACATTGCGTGGAGTAGTGTACCGTGCGGGTAGGTACCCGCCTGTAGCCTTCTCCAAGTCACTGCTTCCTCTCTAGTAAGCCTTTTATGAGCCGCTGGATAGTGGCGTCGTCGCTTCCTGTAGTGCGCGAGTATGTCGGAGTACTTTCTTGGTATTGGCTATTCGTTTTCGGAGTCCGAATATCGCTGCGGAGTAGCCCGGTGTGTATGCTCTCGGGCTGCGGCATGTGCCGCTCGGTTCCCCGCTAGGGATTCGTGCCCCGGTGTCCAGAGGATACTTGCGTCTTCGAAGTCGCACTTTAGGAGGATTTGAAGGGTTGATTTACTTATTGATCCTTTTGAAATCTTCGACATGCTTCTTGCGAATCCGTCACTATGGTTACTGAAGAAGAACTTGTACTTATTGCTAACGCAATGCCAAGTTCTTCTGCTGTAGTTGCGTCATTTGCATGTGTCGAAGCGGCAGCGAGTTCCCTACCTGTTTCATCCACCACGCTAGCTACATATTTGTTTACCCCTCGATACTTAGCAGCATCCGTGTAACGCACGCTCTCTTTGTTGCTATAGGTCGCTAGCCTCTGCTGTAACAATCGTGCTCGTGCTTGTCGTCTTCCCTTGTCGTGTTCCGGGTGCATGTTCCTAAGAAAAAAAAAAGCAACAGAAGAAGGTTTCGTCGGTGGCTACAGGGCAATCGCAGCGAGCACTTATTTCGCCGTATACCGACTGAAATGATCCCTCCGTGTCATCCGTCACAATTGCGCGCGGACGTCGTCGCTTGGTCGGTCGAGCTCGCACGTTGGTTCAAAACTCTGATCTCCTGTGCCTTCTATTCTTTTATTGCTCTACACCCTTCCCTGTGGAGCTGAGCAGTGTTCTCCCTATGGAGATCAGTGCTCAGACACTTTTTCTAAGATGATGTAGTCTGCGATCTGCCCTATATATATGTCTCTGCTACTTTTCATCTTACGGCATTCGGAGCAGTACACACGTTACCAAAATCGCCCACTTCTCCTGACATCACTGAGCAGAGGTTATTTTCGGAAAGCGAGCACCTCGCAATACAAAAGCAGAGCAGATCCTTTAGAGACGGCCCTGTTTTTTGCTCGTATCGCTTAACATGTGTACTTGTAGGGAGTTACGTTTGAAGCTTGAATGTCTTCGTGACTGATCCATCGCTGACCTACCTTCCTTCCTTCCTTCAAGAGCCGCTCGTGTGGCCCTTACGTGCACCATCGTAGCGCATGTTTCTTTCATTATACTCATTCTGATCGCGTAATTTCGTTCCCCGTGTAACACTGTTCGTATGCTCTTTTGCGGGCAGCAGTGATTTTTTTAGTCTAGGAGCGGTTGAAAAGAGCACGGGGCGGCTGGAGTAACGGCGACGTGCGTCGTTGTAATTACCTTGACTTGCATTTATTTTTTCACCCTTATTTAAAAAAAGAAAAAAAAAAGAAGCTAAGTTATGACTTCAGTCGCGCTTTTGTAACGCTCCCGTGCACTCATCTTTTCTATTTTCACGATATCTAGTGACCAGGGAAGAACTGTAACAACCAATCAATCCGGGCGAACAGGAGGATACGTTTTCTGAAAAAGAAAGAAAAAATCAATGTAGCTCTTATACGACCTTGCTCGAAGAATGACCCGAAACCAGTGAGAAAAGTATTTTGCAAACTTCTAATTACATAGCGTAGGTTCCTTGCACACTCCTTGGCAATGTGGTTATATGTTGTCGTAACATTGACTGAAATCTGTCAAACACTGGTGTTTCACAGATATTGCAATGTTAGTATACCTCTCTCTCTCGTATATTTGGTGTGACGATACTTTAGGTTCCACGTGTCGTATCTTACATGAAAAACGGCTGGAAACTTCCCGAATGACTCAGCGAAAACTAGAAGCCCCTATAGGCTTCGTTGAACTATTGTGGAACGTACAATGAAGCAGCGTATCCAGAAATCTTTTTCAGGGGGGGGGGGTTCAACTGCACATTATGTATATTCGTACGCGCTTTTGTATGTGTACGTACATATATACACATGCAAAATTGAAAATTTTTCGGGGGCGGGGATTAGGTTGGGAGATTCAACGCCCCATGGAAACGCACGCACGAATATACATAATGTGCAGTTAAAGTTGAATCCCCAACCTTTCCCCCCGAGCCCTGGCTACGCCAGTGGTGTACTGGCCACTATGAAAGCGCATCTCCCACTTCGTTCGCTCCTCCCTTCCAACCGCTATCCAACCGAACGCCAGCAGGCCACAACATTCCCCTAAGTCGTGCGACACTTGGATGTGTTTACGCTGTTTAACTTGTCGCCTTTCGATCTGACCCAATTACCTATGCAGTTGCGCAGCCGTAGGCAACACGGACATTATTGTTCGCGCCTTTCTCCCGTGCTGTCCCGCCCCGTTTTGTAGTGCAGAAACGAATGCCCCTGGGCGAACCCGGTGTCACCCTCGTTGTCCGGCCTCGGTGCACCGTTTAGCATGCCGACGCACGTATAGTATATACCACACACTCGCTGTCGCACAACAGAGCTGCGAGTACGAGCCGAATCTGAGAGCGACACTTGCGTGTCGAGAGGTGATCGAAGCTGCAGGTGCGTTATTCTTTATCGCTGGACGCGATCGGGAGCATAGGGTGCGTGTTCCTGCCTCGGCCCTTGTGTGTTCCTTCTCCCGATGACCACATTTGATGTGCTAGACGAGGACGCGGTCTATACAGCGCTGTTACGGCTGGTGTATATATTTCGCTCTCAGTTCGTGTAAAGGTGCGCTACAGGAACGTAGCCGGAAATTTTTCTTCGGGGGGCGGGGGAGAGAGGAGGATCAGCCACCTTTTAGGTATGCTTGGGCGTGTGCTTGTACGTGTGCGTGTATATATACACACGCAAAATGAAAAAAAAAAAATCTGGGAGGGGGCGGGGGGATGGCTTGAACGGGGCGTTCAACCCCCCACCTCGACTCAACTGCGCGCCAGTGGTGCGCGAATATTCGTAAGATTTTGTGTAACGAATCCAGCATATATCAGCGAATTCGATGTGGCCTTCGAATCGAATAGTCACTTGCCGTAAACCCTAATTATTATAGTGTGATGAAATATTGATACTTCCGTGTGCAATATTTCATTCGCCTCGATGTTTTGTTTGCGGAGAGGAAGGAGACCCGCGTCACGAGCGCGAAACATTTTTATTATCAACGTTCCTTAAAGAAACCGATATCACCGCTATACTATTTTGGTTTGTTTACAAACTATCTTTCTATGTAGCAATGACAGAGCGTCTCTTAGCATTCTTCTTTCTGTTCTTTCTTCTCTTCAAAACTTCTACCGCCGCACGATTACCCCGCAGTATGTTGAGCATGCCACCAGGACCCAACTAAACAACCAAGATGGCTGGAAAAAACTGCAGTGCCTTGCCGGACAACTGTCAGTTATCATCGAAGAGAATGAGCCTCGTTATATTAGAATAATTCTAGAGTCTTCTAAACCGTCCACTCTGAGCGACTATAGTCATAAAACATAAGCGACTAGTCATAAAACATAAGCGACAGTCACGATGCGATACGTTTCATCTGGCAGCTGTAGCAGACATAAAAAAGATCAAGTAGTTACGGATATGGTGTCTAGATAAAACCACATACGTCGCTCAGGAAGCCAGACGCTTTGGATCAAGTGCTGTCGGTCGCGCTCACCAAAGCCTTCGGAGGGCTCAGTAGATTTATTAACAATAGAGAACGTTTCATAATGTACAGTTTCATTAGATAAGGTACATTTCCTAACTTTGTCAATATGTATAGCGTAGACAGCGTACTGTTTTTTAAGCATAACAATGGCGGCGATTTTCTACAGTCGTTCGGTATTATTTGCTTCTGGCACTACTCTATCTTGATCTGGGAAATTCTTGTTCGCACACCCTTACCTTTCGCTTCTGCTGGAGGAAGAAGCTTGTAGTAAATGGACCCTTCGACGCCCCTGGCTTCATGTAGACTCTAAAAAATGGTGTAGCTTTAAATATAATCGTTCACATTTCGAATATATTTAAGGACCGCCTTTGCATTTCAGTGCGCTGTATTTTACGAAAAAAATAATAATAAAACTCACCAGGAGTGCTATTGAATTCACTCTTGCGAAGAATACCGCTCCTGAGGAGGTGCGTCTAAAGGTGTATAGAAGCATTGCACTTAGCTGTGGGTATATGAGCCGTTAGTGCTCTGCGTGAACAAAACTTTCTTTACTTTGATTTTGTTTTGAAGCTTACGAGCGCACGGAATGACGGCGCTGTAAAATTGTGTTCTTCACATGCATATACGCGATAACCGGCGGATATTCAGAAGCGTCACTTGCATGCCCTTCGCCGCTTGCATATTTGCCCCTTGCCACTACATATTTGCTACTGCGTGCGTATAAACATATACGGACTCGCCTGCGCCGTGATTAGTGCACGCGCGTATAGCTTTCGTTTACTGTGCGCAATACGTATCACGTCTTTCATCACTGCAGCTTACTCCCCTACTCCTCACAGTTCCCCGTTACGGTATGGCAGGCCTTATAACATCGCACGGCCGACATCTTGCCTTCCCATAAATAAACACTTCTCTCTCCTTTTTTTTCCTCTCTCTTTTTTTGCCTCACGACATCGCATTGCAGCCTATGTCTGGCTTATATCTGGACCACATGTCACATCGTCGTTTATCCGGACCACACCATCTCAACATGAGAACGTCGACCGCAGTACGTGCCTCGTACTCCAAGGACAGCCACCCCGTTAGTTATTGGTACATTTACAAGTCGTTAACGAGAAGCGAGCTAGGTGAAAAAAAAAAAAAAAAGGTTGGGTATCTCTACCGATGAAACGAAACGTACGTTGTTAGCACCCAATTGAAGAGGAACAGCATTTTTAACGTTCCTATAAAAAGGCAGTCGATATTTGCTAATCAACAAGCGCTTCTTAATTATGAATTCATGGCTACAGTGTGGCGCATGCTTGAAAGCATCATTTACAATTACTCTTTGCAATGCCACGCCTCTCGCGTGCCAACATTTTACTGACGTCCATAAAGCAATAATAAAGAAAAGCCTGCTGATTAATCTATATTGCTCAAAGTGTTCAGTTACTCAGGAGATAAAAGCTATTGCAGATGTAGTTATGTTCGGCGGAAGATTTCACCGGTGCGGGTCAACGGTGGCTAATTGGTAGACGGCGCCCGACAGAAATGGGGCGCCTTGATGAAAAGTGGCCGCCTAGACGGGCCATTAGGCCGTTCGCCCCTACCCGCGCCTTTGTCGACTCGCCGAACCCCGCGACCTTTTGTCAATCGCTCCGTTCGCCGCGGAATCACCCGTGCGGCGGAAGCGTCTCACGGAGACTAACAACGCAAATTTGTCTGTCGCCGTCGCGACGGCCCTCACTGAATGAGCACCGACGTGGTTTTGTGGTAATTGCCACAGGCGGCGGCACCTTGTCGCAGACAAGGCTCGAGACGGCAATGTAAACTAGGCACGTTGGTGTGGTGTATTTCATTGTACTTTGACTGTATATGTGATCGATTGTGTCTTTAGTTGGTTTCCTGCATGGTGACATTGATGAGGGCAGTAAAGCGTGAGAACGTGGAGGCGGAGGCACGTCTCTGAGAGAAACAAAGTTCTCTGCGTCATAGGTGGAGCATCGAAAAGGGTTGGTCCCATAAGCCGGTCTCAGACGAGACAGGGTGGATTTAAAGGAGGAAATAGGAGAGGAGAGCTTGGTGCTAGACGGATAGGTTGAGAAGGGGACAGAGGTCGTGCTTGGCGCCGACTCTGATCCGGGGACGAAAGACTTAGAGTGAGTTCTCTTAAGGGCTTGAACGCTTGGTGCGGGTCCAGCCCAGTTGTTGTCGTGAGAGTTGTTCAGTGGCCGCCCCGGTCCTTGTTTTGGCAGCAAGTGTCAATGTGTGTAAATAAACTAAAATTTGCCAGGATCTGAACAACCGGGCCTGTCCAGTCCTTCAACGTGTCGCCACGATCATCCGAACCATTGGGATCACCTCCATCGACCCAATGTTAACCGATGTCGTTTTTTTTTTTCATTTGATTTGCTAACATCATACACTTAGTTTGATCTGAGGCGGAAGATTTTGCCTGGTGAAAGCGCTTACACCCTTGTTTCTAATAAAGGCCTCTGCAGTTTCATGTGCCAAAGCCACGGTAAGGCACGCCTTAGTAAGAAACTTTAAATTATTTTGACCACTTTAACGTCGACCGAAATTAGAGTTAATGCTTCAAGTCTACTGCTGTCAGGGAAACCAAACAGGACATGCGGCACAGCTTCGTTAAGCTATCAAAAACGGATACTGCGGATTTCTTGTATGTAGGAAGAAAAGATACATACACGGAGATAGGAGATTTGAACTTGATTCGATTTGCTTATCGTCAAAGGAGCTTGAAGACACAAGGGCAAAGTCTATAGGCAAGTCCGTGTACTACTACTGATCGTTCCCACGCCGTCTGGACCGCCATACTTCCCACACAAAACTAGCGTCGAACTTCAGTATCGTGATTATTTATGCACGCATACTGGGCGGTATGTCAGGCACCTTTCCATGTCCTAAAGAGCGCAATAGCTTAGCCTCCGCTCGCCGTCAAATGTGGGAGTGTCACGTGACCTGAGCAGGAACGTCACGTGTGACGTCACTGGTAGAGCTGCACGTCGCTGTCAACTCTGGTTCCCACAGTAGTGATGCCGGCAAAATAGTGGGAACCACCAAGTGACACGGTTTAGGTTACTGCCCCCCAGTGGCACGGGCCAACCATTGACACTGGCAAAATAGCGATACTTATATGCAACCCCAAGTAAAACCTTTCCTTTTCATTTAAAGTTTACGGCGGTGGTACGACGTCACACGTGACGTTTCTGTTCAGGTCACGTGACTATCCCGATGCAACGGCGACCGGAAGTTGTGCTCTTGCGCTCTCTAGGATATTGGAACACGCGTGTGTGAGGCCATGAGAAACAAGCCATATCCTTAGTCCACGCGAAGCTCTAAATGCGCATACTGTACACACACGCGCGCGTATGTTCGTTTACAGTGTGCGCGTTTCCGCTCTGTGTGACACCGTTTCGAGAAAACTTTCTCTTGCACACGCGCGCTGTCATGCGTGCCTGTTCCATGCGAACGTCGCGTCGCCTTAGATCGTGTCGTTGATATCTCTCACTCCGTGGTACAGGTGTCCCGATGCACGTGTCATATACGTTACGCATGTGTCAAGGTTGGCAGTAGAAGTATAGCGGGTCACCCCGCTTTTTCTTGCCAATATTTTTTTTTTTTCCTTTCAACTTGGTCCTTTCGTGGTGATACTGGAATGCTACAAGGAACGAGCGGAATTGTTTAGTGGCGCAGCGTTCGTGGTGAGATGGTGTGAACGAAAGCGTTGATAATTCTTATCGCAATAGGCGGATCTCCCTCATTCCCTCCTTCGCGGTCTTAACAAGTCGTGTAAAAAAAGACAGCGCATCAATGATCGCGAATGCTCATTTCGTGCTTGCGGTGCTCGGCTGCTGTCCGTCCCGAAAGACGCGGGTTCGATCCCGGCCGTGGCGGTCGCATATTGATGGAGGCGAAATGCTAGCGGCCCGCGTACTCTGCGATGTCAGTGCAGGACGGTTGAAATTATCCGGAACCCTCCACTCAGGCGTCTTAGGTGTCCTGGGTTGCGTTGGGACGTTAAGCCCTACGCTCTAAACGTCGTAACCGATAAATGTGATTTTGTGCACCGGTAGTTAGGGTTACCAAGTTTAGAATGTATGCACTCTAAACTAATGTAACCCTTATTATATAGCTGCACAAAATCACGTTTATCCGCTACGTTTAGAATATAAGCAAACCAATGCTCATTTCATGGCTTTACATTCGAAATAAAGCAAGAAAAACACGGCAGTAGCAAGAAGCAATAAAGAAAAATTTTTCTTCCATATAGTTGTGTGCAGGTGAGGCGAAGGCAAGGCTGTTCCCGGAAGCCCCGCGTTTAGATCTCGTCGCTAAACATTTTGGCGTGGCGAGCGCATGTTACCAGCGCTATAATTACGGTCTCTATGGTCGTTTGAAGCCTGATTTCCCACTGCTCCAAAAAGGGATGCCGCTTTACGGGTCGTCACTTTCTCAAGAATAGGACGGTATATTGGGCGAGTTGGCACTGATTCGTGGCAAATAAGCAGCAGCGCACTCAAAACGAAGGCAGAGGAACACTGCACAACACAAACGCCGTGTCGTGTAATCTTCCCCTGTCCTCGTTTTAGCTGCACCGTTGTTTATTCGCCACGTTTCTCGAGAAGATTGCGAAGAAGACGCGACCATCGCGATCGTGCGACGCAAGTTATCATGTCGTGTAGCTTCAGCATCGTCCCATCTCGGTGAACGGCCGCTGAAGGGGCGACGCCCCTCAGGGCTTCCTGTCGAGTCCGTTCGACTTCGGAGGTGCGCCGAGATCTTCTCTCGATCTGGGCCATTAGAACGCTCTCTATCAGCCAGGACTTCTTTGAGAAAGAACACGATATATATATTTTATTTCTCCGGAAGTGCTCCGAATCTGCCGATGAGAGAAAAAAAATCGCTGTCGACCAGGAAAGTAAGCCTAGTGAGCCGGGGGAATCTGGAGATCGTCCTGAACCCGTTACTGGATCAACTACACACGCGCACAACGTGGAGGGCGCATCTCCTAGCTGTAAACACGTGCAGCTGTAAAAGCTCCTACCGCTTTCGGTGGGGAGGGAGTCATACACAGAGCCACACTGCGGCGCAAGAGGAGCAGCTCTCATCGGCCCTCGATGAGCAGGGGGGTCTCTCTAGGACCCCTTGCTCGAGAGGCCCTCGCCCCTCCACAGCGACCGCAGTCGGTGCAGCGTATTTGCTTTAACTGCGCGGGGGTCGAGAAGACAGGGCGTAATCGGCCGCTCGCCTCTCAGCCGCCAGACCGCGACGAGAGACGTCGACGATGCACCAGTGTGTGTGATGTGGTGTGTGTGTGTGTGTGTGTGTGTGTGTGTGTGTGTGTGTGTGTGTGTGTGTGTGTTGTGTGTGTGTGTGTGTTTGCGAGGGGGGGGGGGGGGGGGGGCTACGACACGGGCGCAGTTACGTCGCATGCAGCGGCGTGCACTTGTGCGGAGGGGCTCTGTCTCAATCGCGTTCGTCTCCTATCTTGAGACGGGGAGCTTTCCGCCGTCTGTCTGGTACAAAACCGCGCCCTAGGAAGGAAATCGCCGCCTTGTGTTATGCGTTACGCTGACTTTTTCAAGGCCAAGCATTGGTACAGTCGCCCTAATCTTTAACTAACGTGTCTGAGCGGCGACCTTTCTGTGCGTCAGCGCCATATGACGGAGCCAAGTTGCTAAAAGGGTGAGGGTAAGCGCATGCCCACCACGGTGTCAGAAAAATAAGTAGGAAAGAAATAGCGCGCCTAGCTAGGTTCATCCGTCGGATATAGGCTGTTCCTTCTTAATTCGATGTAAGGGCGAGAAATAGGGAAAGGAGGAAGGAAGAGGGTAAATCTTAGAGTAGCATATATAGTATATTACACAAGGACGCTCGCGCACTCTAGTTAAGGATTTGAGTGCCCGTACATATATCTCACGCAACAATCACTATACGCAAATGCTGCGTTCATGATTAATTACCGAGGCTACTAAACTCTTGTCTAAAGAAACTGATGTATTGTCAAGTTCCCCAGCTAATATTTCTCTCTCTTTACGTCTATAATGCAGTCAGCGTTTCGATTGTCTCTTTGTATCAATTTACTGTTTAGTGGGTCAACTTATCATCGCGTATTTTATATAGCTGCAGAATATCACGTGAACTATTCGCTCCAATACTCCATTGTTTCGAGGTCCTCGGTGCTAGCCAAGCTGCCTGTGAGTAGCTGTTTTTCCCACTTTCCTACCACAACGCTGTATACTGTACTCGTGTTGTTTAGACGTAAACATCCATTCATTTGTTTGTGCCAAGGTGGGGGTGCAGTGCTGAGATTGTGATGTATCGGCTGTCCCTACGAACGTGTGTTGGCTCGTCATGCGGATATCGTCAAACTAAAGAAAAACGAAAGAAAGAAAAAAGACCAAGCTGCCGCAGTCCTGGTCCTTGTGCGTAGTCATTTGCATTGTGCATATTTCCACGTCCATTCAGATTCGTCCTTCTGCGTTACTCTCCCGCCCCTTGTTTGGCTGCGAACCTCGAGGTTACGGACAGTTACGGCGACGCGGTCTGCAGCCCTTTCCTTTCTTCCTGTTCCTATCGCTTTCCGTAAACAAGCCCGCTCGTTTTTCTCTATTCGCGTGGCGGACTGTCTCTGTCGCATTGTTCTCGAAGAATGGGACAGATAACTGACGTGGGTCATCGTCAAAGGCAAACGGGTCGTCTTCCTGGGTCGAGTCAAAACAGCACCTCCGTAAACACGCCTTCGAAATGAAATCGGAGCTCCGGAAGCTGGAGCGTGTCCATGCGTGTTCGGTCTTTGGAAAGAAAGAAAGAAAGAAAGAAAGAAAGAAAGAAAGAAAGAAAGAAAGAAAGAAAGAAAGAAAGAAAGAAAGAAAGAAAGAAAGAAAGAAAGAAAGAAAGAAAGAAAGAAAGAAAGAAAGAAAGAAAGAATCGTCGGTCATTAACACAGACGAATATATGCCCTGAGGATTAATGGAATGACATCCATGTACTAAAATTTAGTTGTGCATTAAAGGACCCCTGCTGGTGAAAGCCAGCCCGGGGTACCCCGCTACGGCGTGCGAATAATAATATTTTGGTTTCGGCGCGTAAAATCCCAGAAATTATTACCGTGGAATTGTGCTAACTGCCGCAAGCTGCTTGTAAGAAATTCGACTTGTAAGAAGAAACTTCTGGTAGAATATTATAAGCAGAAGAGCAGCCGATAGTTATGGCTCTTGGGATCACTAGCTCTCGATTAGAGCTAGTGCTAGCGATAGAGAGATGTCACCATTTGGCAGGCGCACGAACTTGTGCAGTGCATTGAGGACACTATAACACGTCTGGTAAAGTTTCAACTATAGGATATATACACCACGAAGGCAAACTGTGTATGGAAGAGTCCTTCTGATCAGTTCTCTTTTTTTGGCCTACAGACGCGATCCGTCCTGCACTGCACGGAATTAACGAGATGTAGTGTGCGTTCATATATTGAGTGCTCCCAACGGCGACCTTTCTCCTGCTCTTATTCTAGGACGTAAACAAAGCTCCCGCCGTCGGGCGCCCCCGATTACAGGACGGGGAAAATAAAATAAGCTAACCTCGAAACACGTCCCTTTTAAGTGACGTGCCTGCATGGCGCCCTTCGGCTAACTTCTCTCCTCTCATATCTCGTATAAGCACGCGCTATAATATTGACAGGCTTGCTTCAACCGAAGGCCTCAACGAACCGCTGTGCCACGGTTTCTGTGAGGAAAAGCGCCGCGTCCATGCACATATTGCGCATACCCTCGAGGCCCACTACATAAATTATAGCATATTACACATTGGCTTCAAACTTGTCGAAAAATTAATCGACAGTGACGACGTAAAATATTCATCCCAGATGTGTTGTTCGTGTTGCTGGCGTACCAATTTGGCAAATGAGAACCGACTTGACAAGCGATCGCGTCCCCGAGCTGTCTTCGCGCCTGGAACAGATATGAGACCGGTGGTTGTTTATTTCCTTCCAATGCCGTGCCGGTGAAATAACATCCCGCGCGAAGCCGCCATCGACGCCGCTTCGTACAAGCCTGCAGACCGTCGGGCCGATAAGGGCTCGCGCCCTCGTCGTCTTGTTCGTACACATAACGCCTCCGCGTCGACTCGAGTTCGCTGACAGCTTTACGCCGCCCTTGATTTGCGACGCACGCTTCACGATGCGGTAAACAGGCTCGAGAAGATCCAAGGATATGCGATGCGGCTGCAGCTACACCTCTTATTGCCTCGACACGCGCGGCGCATGGGCGTCCCTACGCGCAGTGTATGCGTGCTTATGCGCAGGTATACACATGGATGTGTGTATGTGGTTTGTATTAGAGGTGTGCACGGGCTCCGGGTAGCCCGAAAGCCCGAGCCCGACCCGGCCCGCGGGCCGGGCTCGGGCGGGCCGACGTATTTTCACCTCGGGCCCGGGCCGGGCTCGGGCTACTTGGAGTTTTATCGGGCCGGGCTCGGGCCCGGCGCAAAGCCCGACTCAAGCCCGAAATATAAAGAATGAGCGGGAATTGTTTTCCAGCACGCATACAGCGCCTTTTCCGCGACCGCCCTTTACCGCTTTTCCTTTACATTGCAGTTCTTCAGCGAGTGGAGCGACAGTGGTGAGAATGTAGCAGTTACAAAAGATGAGCTCTCCGATTATCTCTCTATGAAATCGCCCTCCTGTCCATCTGAAGTTTTAGTCTTTAGTCAGGCTGGCAAAAAAGATATTAGTAATTCCGGCGACGAGTGCAAGAAGCGAACGTAATTTCAGTTCGGCGGGCTACATAATGCAAAAGCGCCGCATTTCGTTGAAGTCGGAATCGTTGGACTGCTTGCTGTTTTTGCACGACAATTTGTAATCTGTGTGTAATAGAGGCTGTTCGTCGTGTGTCGTTTGATCACATTTGATATGCTCAATAAAATGCCAAATTACCGGAAAACGATGTTTTGTTTTCGCAGCGAACCTTCAAAAAGCCGGGCCGGGCCGGGCCCGGGATTGTGTTTTCGTACGTCGGGCCGGGCCGGGCGGGCTCGCAGCCCTTTGCCGTCGGGCTCGGGCGGGCCTTCGACAAAGTCAGCGGGCCCGGGCCGGGCTCGGGCTCGGAAATACGGCCCGTGCACACCTCTAGTTTGTATTGCTGCACATGGAAAACGACAAGCAAACGACATGTAGTGTATGTGTCACGCGCATCCATTTGCTTTATGAACATTCATTCAGGGTTACATATGTGTTTACTTAAAAAAAAGAAAAAAGGAATAAACGAAAGGCTCGAGCAAAATGGGGCGTCCCGGACGTGTAAATTTAAGGGCGTCGCAGACTGCGGTGACGTGCTGGATGCAGCTGCCTTGCCCCTGCAGTTTGCTCGCGTCGCTAACTTATGGGCCTCCGTCACTGTACTGTCCCACGTATATTCCTCCCACGCATTGTGAAAGTTACTTTTTCGTCTCTTTTCTTTAATTTTTCATTTTACGTTTTTCATGTAAACGATAGTACCGCTGATGCATTTAACGCACGAGGCTCTGGGTCATCGTACTTCACTGAAATTTGAATCCCCACTAAAGCTGGCTAGCGATGGGAACGCACTGTCGGAAGCAAAACTTTACCAACCGCGGACATGTGCGAATAAGTCCAGTGCTTCCGCAGCCACGGTATACAGCCTGATGTCCCGGATTTCACTGTGTATGCTGCAGTATATTGTGCGAACATAGCATAATGCGGTTTAATTGCACGCTGTGATCACAAACTGCTCGGATATTCAAGGTTTTATACCGTGCTCCACAAAATTTATATTCTGACTGTACATGCCTCTGTACTTGACTGTATGTCTCCGCACAGCGCTATAGCTGCAAGAGTGGTGCGCAAGCATGGTACGTTCTATTCACAGGCT
Organism: Rhipicephalus sanguineus; assembly: GCF_013339695.2. Lineage (NCBI taxonomy): Eukaryota > Metazoa > Arthropoda > Arachnida > Ixodida > Ixodidae > Rhipicephalus > Rhipicephalus sanguineus. The sequence goes on from NC_051180.1 coordinate 153,771,992, forward strand.
GCTGTAGTCTTCGTATCCATACCTGGTGCCCAACCCATTGTGGTATATAGCTTGCAGATAGGGCCGCTGTGCACTGTCGCGTTATCAACATTTGCCTATTTAACGTGCCTGTTTCGGCGAATACGAAACAGCTGTACTAGCCTCACATAACGCAATAATGTAGTGCATGACATTATATAAAAACACGCTTAGACAGCAGTTGTACTATGCAATAATGCTGTTATTGTCACTATTACATCGTGTGTGGCTGGCGATTCATCATGATTTGGCGCGTCACTTGGTTACCGTTCTTGGCCAACACGTCACATTTTTATCTTTTTGTCAGTGCATATCTATAAGTGTTCAGTGTAAAGAGTGTGCGTGCCGTCCTGAATGTGACGCGTTAGCTAAAAACGGAAACCAAATAAAGCACGAAAATTATCGAGGCCGACAGAATTTCTCTGCTGAATGATACATGTGTGAGCACGCCGTCGGTATTACGATATAGGACAAATATATTGCATATCTTTCGGCTAACCAGTCACGCGAGCCGCTTTCACCATGCTCAGTGGTGACCATTCGATGTTTTTCTTTGTTTTTTTTTTATGTTATTGATGAGGCGCTGTTCCGTATGGTATACGCCGTACATCGCAACAAAGGTCATTTGTTGACGCGCTAACCCAAGGACAATAAGCGCCCGCAGCCAGGCACGTAGCCAGGATTTTTTTCGGGGGGGGCCCAAGGCCTAATTGTTCGAAAGACAGTCTTTCCATGGCAAAAACAAAAAAAAGTTGCCTGGAAATATAGAGGGCTGGAAAAATTTCGGGGGGGGCCCGGGCCCCCCGGGCCCCCCCCTTGCCTACGTGCCTGCCCGCAGCACTGTTTATTTTCATCTAAGCAACGTCATCTTACGTATATATACACTTGTTGCTACACGATGAGAACAATGTTTTCTCATATCACGGTGTCACACTCACTAACCTGAATTTAGTGTCAACTTAAAATACCTTATATGCACTTCTCGAACTCCACTATGCCATTCGCGGGATCTGGTGGGTTCAACTCCACCCCCCCCCCCCCTCCGGAAGTTTTTCTACTTTGCACGCACACATACAAACACACGCACGAACATACATAAAGGGTAGTTGAACAACCCCCCCCCCCCCCCACACACACACACACTTCGTCGAAAAATTTTTGGCTACGCCCCTGACACATGCTAATTATAACCAGAGGACTCTGGTTACACTTAGCTCTTATGCGGACGACACGTGTATTGTAAGGTGCCACACAACTTCGGAAGCAAATGTCATCTGTGCTATTTAGCTTACTTCGGGAGCTGGCCCTGGTGGACATACTCATTTATTTAAAAGTACCTCCCGCGCATCTCGAACAAGTGCATGACATCATGACGGAAATGACGTGCCTGCATAGATAGAGATGTCAGAGATAGCGCTCAGGTAGCCTTCACCAATGGTAGCAACTGCACAAAAGCCTCGCGCACACGCACACGAGAGGTGAGCAAAGCGAAATGTATTGAACGCAATCTCCAGAATCAACGCAACGCAACGCAACGTTAAGGTAAGCCACTACTAAACGCGAGATCACTTGCGCAAGAGTCAGCCCGTGCATGTCCTGTGCACTTCTTCCGTCATTTGTCCTTTTTGTGAACGCTGCGCAGTCCTTACGACGAGTCGATACCAACTAGCTCAGTTTTCCATTCTAAGGCACACGTTACAGCCGTAAAACTGAATCTCTTCTACGACACACACACATAGATCTAAAAAATAAACGCGAAAGCATGTTATGTGTCAGTATGCATTCAGATACGATATCTCTGTGAGCACCCATGGATGCTGCGAGGCTATACCCCTCCTGCGACAACAGCTCATAACTCAACCACAAGCTGACAACCTAAGCGGCCGTGGGAATAGTGCCCAGGGGCTTTGGCGCACTGTCCTAATGGGTAAACATACGCATGGTCACACAAGACAAGACGGCGTCATGTTTCGGGCTAACTGCGCGTATAGATAATTATTGCTCTGTGAGGCACTGGCGCGGCACTCTGATCATTTGGGCGGTGTCTAGTGAGCGCGATACAAATGGATAAAGCGGCGTAGGCAAGACGAAATGACCGGCTAATCTGTCATGACGGAATGCTGCGCATATACGTATGCTGCTTACATCGGACGTGCATCTGGCAGCGGCTATCGACTGAACATACGAGGATCTGTAGTTTTCTTGCGCACCGAAGGAAATACCATTAAGGGAGAGAAATTAACTGGCCGGTTGGCTTGTTTTCTTAATGTTATATCGCATTTTATTTTACCGCATCTTAGTGGTACGGCTATGTTTTCAAAATGTGCAAACGGCATTTATGATCCGTGCAGTAATGTAATGAAGATTTACACTGTTTTAGGTGCGTTTAGCATCTCGTCGCATGACCTCGAAGATCGAACCGCACACGTGCCACGAGATCCCGGAGGTCATGCTTCTGGAAATGTAGTCGCTCCGATTTGCTTACAATAATCCCGGCATGCAAGCTCGTGCATGTCCAGCAAAATTCTAGGATACACTGGCATCGTACGTCGGCAAAAAACCTGGAGCTCACTCAGACTCAGTCAAGAAATACATCATATATTTTCCGCTTAGGGTTCACTCGGACTCGTGCCCACCAAAGTGTTCTTCAACCGGACTCGCTCTGACTCAATCTTGCCAAAGTATATAACTCACCCGGATTCACTCAGACTTAGACTCACGACTCGATCTGGATTTGAGTGAGTCAGAACGCAGAGCACAGGACGAGCGCTCACTCATGCGGTAAGCTTGAGTGAGCGCTCGTCCTGCGTCCTGCCTCTTCGTCTTTTAGCGCTGCATCAATCACGCGAGTTCACCGACTATGACTAGCATGGTCGGCGATGAACTAGTGTCAAGAGACGCTTGGTCCTGTCGGGTCCACTGAAATGTGCAGTGCAGTTCAGTTATTCCTGGCATATGTATATCCAAGAGAGCCCGAAGAGACCTCTCCGATGGCTCTCGCTGATCCCCTCGTGCGCGCTGAACGGACGCATTGCGGGGAGATGAACTTATCAATAAGCAAGGTCAGTCTGCAAGCATAGGGTTCTCGTAACTGACTGGCTGATGCGGATCTCTACAGATTTCAGTCTAGTGCGCGAGTTTAGTGATGCGAAGTATAGCATATAGTGAAATAAAACGAGCACTCGCCAAGAGGTAAAATGTATTAAACGCAAATTTGACGTTTAGGGGCCTCTTGCTTAGCCACTGAGTTTGCTGGATTATTCGAAGCATAGTATGAATAAAGGAGGGGGAGGAGTGGGTGGGCGACACAGCCCTTCCAGAAATCTGCGTGACCGATTATTCCAACGGCCAGGTCGTCCGTGCATCGGGGGGTAATGCTCCATTGTGCTCGCTGCACGGTGATGCCGCTACTGATGCTACGCAAAAAAAAAAAAAAAGCAGAGGCACTGTACACATGGGCGCGCGCACCTGCCTGGCGACCAGAGGGCAGGCACGAGCGCTGTATTTCTCTTCACTATAGTATACTACATGATGCACGAACTGCGTGCGCGTCTGGGAGAACTATCCCGCCGTCTTCCTTCCCCCCCCCCCTCACCCCCTCGAGACCTCTGAATAATCGCGCGAGTCTGCGGAGAAGCGTACGCGGATTGAGGCACATTCAATAGGAGTCAGCTTAGGCACAATGCGCGCTCGCGGCGCAGTAGGCCGAGGACTGGTGAGCGTTTATAGGAGACGGTACGAAGAGCTGTAGGGCACGAAGAAAATGGCACACGAGCGCAGGTGTCACGTCGGAAAGCATTCTGCAGCTCCTGCGACGGCCCGCTTGCGGTGCTCCGAAGAAGGGCACGCAAGGGCACGACCTGAGACGTGACGTTTAATGCAGACATATTGTACGACTGGTTGTACCAACAAGGAGAGTGTAGAAACCTCTTTTTAATACAATGCATAAAGTTTCGCCGGTGTGTGCATAACCGTTTAGAAGCTAATACGGCGAACGCCTCGACTACAATATTACTTGTAGATATAGCGAACGATTATATATCCCGGCTATATTGCGAGCAGAGATTGCGAGCATTGCGGTGCGCTACCTCTACTACGAAATATCCTGTACAACGAAGTATTTTGAAGGCTGCGTGTACTTCATTGTGAAAATGGTTAACCGTCAATGTAAGGTTTGCAGAAGTGCGCTGGTCTATAGTCCAGCTGATTGACCATTCCCCTATTTTCTCTCCTTTCTCCACGCGAGCGAGCGACCAGTAATAATAATTGTCGGGGTTTTGCGTACGAAAATCCCGCTACGATTATAAAGACGCCGTAATTGAAGACTCCGGAAATTTCGACCACCTGGGGTTCTTCAACCTGCACCTAAATCTAAACACATGGGCCTCTAGCGTTTGGCATCCATCAAGATGCGGCCGGGATTCGATCGCGCGACCTTCGGGTCAGCAGTCAAGCACCATAACCACAAGACCTCCGCGGCGGTTTGCGAGCGACCAGTCGAAGATGCGACACGTGCAGCGAATAACATTTTATAATCTTGTCTCGCAGTTCGCCTCCCGCGGCGCCGACCGGCATCATTCGAACGTATCCACCTGGCGTGCGCGCCGCGCAACATGTGGCAGCTGTAGGGCGCGCCTCCCAAATCGTCGCGCGGACTCGTTTTCATCGGGCGCTCCTAAATGGGTGGCAACGGCGCCGGTGAACCTCCGTTCGGGCCGTGCTTCTAGAAAGACGGGGTGCCGTAATCGCGCTGCCGCGGCGCAACTTCTACGTTATCGCCACGTGAAGGGGGCCCCCCTCCGACGGCTGCTGCAGCGCGGCGTGTGTCGTTCGTGAGCAACGCCGATTGCGGCGCAGATAGCGACGGCGCCCGGGACGATGGAAAGGCACGGCGCTGCGAGCTGTACGGAGCGACCACCTGCAGTTTGGTCGCCGCGGTGTTACCCACAGAGATTACTGTACTCCTCAGACGCAAAAAAAAAAAAAAAAAAACATATAGCATCACCGCGGCTCTTAATGGGACACTAAAGAGAAAAACGATTTTTCTCACATGCATAAATTACCTTCTTCACAATGCCAAAAGCACCGCTGTCGCCTAGTGAAGACGCTTTCGTATAGGAATGGTAGACAACATTGTGACACCACACCAGATGTAACAGTGCACCAGATGTGACAGTACACCAGATGTGGCTCGTGCAACAGCGATGAAACGATAGAACGCGTACTGCGTTTTTGTGATCGCTTTGTGGCCGAACGCAATTGTTCTATACGCAATGCGCTGAACAAACTAGACGACAGACCGTGTTCGGAAGAGTAGATCCTCGGATCGTGGCCTTACGCGTCGCAAACGAGCAAAGTGACGCAATCATTGATAATGTTTTTTAAGATCCACCGGGTTACGCGACCGCTTGTAGGCGTGTAATGGATAGGCGTACATGTACCCTGACGGTACTTTCCTTCCTATTCTTTCTTCCTTTTAATCTCTTCATCCCCATTCCCCTTTCCCCAGCACAGGATAGCCAGCCGGTCTGAGAACTGGCTAACCTCCCTGTCTTTCCGTTTTTCTTCTCCTCCTCCTCCTCCTCTTCATCCCTTCCACCCAGTGTAGGGTAGCAAACCGGACGCGCGTCTGGTTGACCTCCCGTCTTTCCCTTCTCCTCCCTGACGAGTGAGAAAACGCACGAAAAGGAAACGCAAGTGGCGACGCCGCCTTGATGTTCCCGCTCCGATCTCCGTGGCGTCATAGATTTCGACGGCGTCTCCTGCGGCTTACAAAGTTCCTAGTCGATAAATATGAAATACGTGGTCCACTAAGGGGACCGAGGACATCACATAGCAAGGTTCAAGAAATTACGTTGAGCCAATGTGTCCCAACTACGCAAGAACACTTCAAAATCTGTGACGTTACGCCGACTTTCATGTGCGGATATTTCGGTGCGAAACCTGAAAATGAAATCCTAGCCATTTTCTCATTTATTAATAAAGCTGTGATGGCGACACCACCGACTGCAAGGTTCATTCATTGTTTCATTTTAGTATCCCTTTAAAGTCGGATTTTACTGTCGACCAGTATTTTACGATTCTAAAAAAAAAAAAAAGTGCTTATCAGGTTGCGCGGACATAGATCTCATCATAACCTCATTAGTATAGGCGGTTGTGCTGCACGTCCTCTTTCCGTGCTGACCGGAAAGTGCATTGTGAAGCAGTGCGTTTTAATGCGTTTACATATCATGAAAATGTTATTCGCATTCTACAGATACAACGCGCACTGTCAAAGAGCGTGCAAGTTGGCTTTAACTGCCCGCCGTGACAGCCAAACAATCGAAACAGTGTTGCTACAAGCCAATATATATTTAGTGCCAGGATTTCTAACACAGACGACCGCGTGCTCTAACGTCTTGTACGTACCAGTAGTCCTGAAGAAACGCAGATTGGGTCTTAACTCTCAAATTTAACAAACCTTCTCGATCACGTTCAATATTCCAATCGCGAGAATCGCCGTTCTGCGGGCCCGACGTTCGGTTGTACACAGATTGTGCCGTCTGAAAAAAAAAAAAAAAATGTGCCACATTCTGTACCCCGTTTTCGAAGCGACACAGAAGCGTCGCTAATCTATACACACCCCGTAAAAAAATAAGAAAGAAAGAACCACAGCGCGCGCGTATGTATGTAGGCAAAACACTGAGCTTATCTCACTTCCTGTCCACGTGACGCAGCGCCTCGTTTCCCTACGTGGGACGTATCACGCGGAGCTCTGTGTGTGAGGCAACGCTCGAATCACATGTTGTCTCACCTACGCATGCATACGTATACAAACATAGCGTTCAGCAGATCGGGGGCCTGCTTCGCAGATTAACAACCGCGACGCCTTTTACTTCGTCTGGATGAGTTTCCGGGTGTGAATCGCCTGTTTCCATATCCTAACGAGCACACTAGCGTATCTTCCGGTCACGGATGACGTCATATTACCGCGCAAAATTGCATGAAAGGGAAAGGTTGTGCCTGGCGTTGCACACATATGGCGATTTTTCGCGTGTTAATAGTTGGCCCGTGTCACTGGGGGCATAGAGTTTCCTAATAATACACTAGAGGGAACAACGGACGGCGCTTCAGCCAGCATGGGAATGATGGGTAGTACACAGATTTGTCTTCGTTCTTTCGGCTCCGTTTGGCTCCGTGTGGCCTGCAACCGCTCTGTCGCAAGACGAAGTTCAGCAAACGTTCCGCAGTTCCATATTTACCACATTGACCTTTTTTAGGCTTACCAATTCAAATCGGGTCACGAAGTGCCCAACGGTCCATTCTTTTATCTGAAACGAACGCCAAAACACAGCAATAAACAAAGCCACAAGTGCGTTCGAAGCCGTAAGCACGAAGATTAGGCAAATCCGTGTACTGCCCATCATTCCATCATTCCCATGGTGGCTGAACGATCGCAGCGCCAGAGTTCCCTCTAGTAAATATTGTAGGAAACTCTATGACTGGGGCCACAGTAACCTACGCCGTGCCGCTTCGGGGTTCTTGCCATTTTGCCAACATTACGAGTGCTAGAACCATAGAGTGGACAACCACGTGCTGCCCATGGCGCCATACGTGGCGTTTCTTCTCGGTGGCGACGACCGTAAGTTGCACTATATTGCTCTTTTCAGGATTTATTTATTTATTTATTTATTTATTTATTTATTTATTTATTTATTTATTTATTTATTTTATGTGCCCCCCCCCCTCTGTGGCTATTATGGTAACACGTCTGAATCATTGATGATGAATCATTAATGTAGTAGAGGCCGCATTCTGGAGTAATGTTTGCGTCTAAAGGTGTTACCATAAATTGAGGGTGCAGCGTGCTTGGAACTGTAGGTATAAATTACGTGAGACGTTAAATGCGTGACGTAATGACGTGCCCACGGTAAAACTGATAACCTTGACGTAAAAAAAAAGAAACACCTGCTTATAGAAACAGATGGATGTTGCTGATATTCTGTTTTAGATTAAGGTATAAAGAACAAGGAGCTCAACGGGTCACGTAATGCGCCGATCAGATAAGAGGAAACCGCAGCTGAACACGGGAGAGGATTAGGTGGTTTAGGAGGATTACACTAGGGACAAAGCCTCGAAATTAAAGTTTCAGTGGCTCACATTCAACGCAGTGACCCGTTAAATTAAAAGCGCCGTTCTCCTAACGAAGCCGGCCGCGGTATAGCTTAGTGGATACAGCGGGCGTTGCTGAACTTTTGAGTTCGCTGGTTCGATCTTTCATGATCGCGCCGAACGCATTTCGACGGAAGTCGAACGTAAGAATACCCGTGTACTGACGTTTAGGTGCACGTTAATGATACGCATGTGGTCAAAATGAGCACGCAGGCGATCACTCCGGTGTGCCCCATGATGCGCTGCGGTATTAGCCCGCAAAGGTGCAAACTTTCATTCTTCACTGAACAGAGGAGAAATCAACATTTTCTGCGGCACCAGTCTGTTCCGTATCGTTGTGTGGACGACCGTGCGTCAGATATAAAGAATTGGAGGAGTACGCACGAAGTATTGGCTGTTTGCTTTTTCATATTTTAAGTTTCCTTTAATCGACAGACAGGACAGACAGACAGACAGACAGACAGACAGACAGACAGACAGACAGACAGACAGACAGACAGACAGACAGACAGACAGACAGATAGATAGATAGATAGACAGATAGATAGATAGATAGATAGATAGATAGATAGATAGATAGATAGATAGATAGATAGATAGATAGATAGATAGATAGATAGATAGATAGATAGATAGATAGATAGATAGATAGATAGATAGATAGATAGATAGATACCGAACCGATGATGATTGATTGATTGATTGATTGATTGATTGATTGATTGATTGATTGATTGATTGATTGATTGATTGATTGATTGATAACTTGGCGCCAAAAACACGACCCCTCAAAACACAATAGAACACGTAGACAGGGCCTTTCCATTGTTTTCCTGCATGGTCGTGTTTTTGGCACCTAGTTTACTATTGATACAAAACATGCACCAACCACCCAAACAGCGAGTACCACTAAAATTAACTGATCGATTTAATGATTCGGCTCCCATGACGACTAGTCCCGCTTTTTGTGGGCATCATTCCACAAATCAGAATCGCCTCAGTGATAATTACCGCTTCCATCGGAACAAGGCCGTCGCGGTACACTATAGTACTCTCTGTAGCCGTGGCCAGGAATCGAAGGCACGACCTCTCGCCCGCAAGAGACCTCACCGAGGCGATTAAAAAGAACGACCGCTCTCGATTTTCGCCGAGAAGGAACGGGTGCCGCAGAACGCGCGCCGACAATTATTCTCGCCGTGCGGCTCCGGCCTGTCGGGTCGCGGAGGGGAATCTGGAATGCAGCTCTCGGTGGTCGGACGTTGTTGCATCGGAATGCGAGAAAAGACGCGCGAAGATATAGGTGGGCGGAAGTCAGTTATTGAAATCTCATTGGGAATGCATGCAGCGGCGGCTGCAAACGCCTCTCCGCAGGGCCGCCCTTATACTCGCGTAATCCAGATGGCGTGCCGCCAAGCCTCTTGACCGGGTTACGGCCGCTCGCCTTGCGCTGCGGGCATCGTTCCTATTCAATTTAATGCCCGCCCGCGTTCGAAAGGCAAACAAATGAGCCTCCGGACTTTTCGATTTCGTCTGCGCTGTCGCGTCTGCATATGCCCAGAGGAGCATTCTGAGTCTGATATATTCTTTTTTCCTTCTTAAGTACTGGTATGAAACAGAGTCGACAAATGATAATATATGTTTTTAAAGAAATACGCAAAACAAACGAAAACGAGGAAGTAAAAACATGGATTTCTTCTTATGTTTTGCGCAGTATCTTCTTCTGGGCGTTATGAACGAACGAGCCTCAAGCAACAAATTTAATTGCGTAAAAGATATGATCTATAGGCCCCGGGGGAGGGCTTATGGTTTTGCACGATCAGCATGCAGGTTTGATAGAGTGGACCCTCTTTTCAATCGTATGTCTCATTATCTCGAAATTATATGGGCCCGATCCATTAATTTGCCTAGTCTCGGTTTTTTTTTTTTTAGTTTTACAAACCTCCACATGTTGTACTTCGAAACGGTTGACAAATAACTATCATATCACGGATGTAATTGGCACATTCTGGATTCCCCGTAGGGCCATTTTGCATTTATATCAACGACGCATTATTTGACTACGCAGTTTTTCTCATTCGGGCTTTCTCTCACATTTAGCTTTTTTGTGTCCTGCTGCCTTTTTGTCTGTCGACATCTCCGAATATACTTTAGCATATTAATACGAAGGTTAAACAGGAGCTTTAAGCAGCTACAAGCAAACGGCCTTGTAGTACAACTCTTATATGCAGTACGACACTGTAATAGATGCCAGTAAAAGCTGTGCTGGGGCTTTAAAAACGTATACATTTCCACATAAAATCTTAACACTAAATGTCTGCCCATATACATATATCTCATTCCCCCAGGCAGACCTCTGAATAAAGTAGCGTTCCATATTAAACAGATTCACTTATTTACTCGAATTTCTTTTATTTCTTTAAATTCGCCATTGGATCATATATATATATATATATATATATATATATATATATATATATATATATATATATATATATATATATATATATGGACTATATCTGTGCCTCAGGTAGATGTATAAGAAAACTTAAAAATAAGTTCTGGGGTTTTACATATCATAACGCAAAGCTGGTTGCTAGACACACCGCGTTTCACAAATCAGGTCGTTTCAACGGCAAAACCCAAGGAGGATGAAAAAGTATTTAAACCCTTTTTCTGACACCTCACAATTTATGTTCATTTTCTTTCCACACGCCTGCCTAAGGGGTGACACGTGTTTCTTTCATTTAAAAAAAAAGTAAACCGGAGCGACGTCCCGTTTTGCATTGAACTTACGATAAAAATTTCCGGTAGATTCCACGTATTGTGGTAATCAAATGCGTACGAAGTAATCAGCGAGTAGCGGCGCATTCCGCATTTCTTGGCTTTGAGCCAAGTATTACGAGGGGGATCGACGTCCTTGCGTAAATTGAGTAGTTGTGTGCATAACGTGTGCTTACCAGACACGATGAAATGCGGCAACGTGAAATGACAAGAGACCTCGATAAAGGATCAGATTCCCATATAATTAACGGCTGATCGACGATAAGCCCCACGCTCGAGAGAGCATCAGTTATTGGAAAAATGCGCATACAAACATACATGTGACTGGCGCTCCTTCGAGGGTCGCATTTCTGTGCATTCGCCGACGCCAGGTTTATCGCGTACAACGCCGCCGCCGCCATCGAAATCTGCAACTCTTAAAGGGACACTAAAGAGAAACAATGAATCGGTTTAGATCGATAAATTGTGCTCTGAGAACTCTAACGTCGCTAATTTCGCCACCATAGGCTTATTAATAGAGGAGAAAATCAAGTTCAATGTTTCATTTTTAAATTTCGCGCCGAAATCTTCCCGCGTGACGTCACGGATTTCAAGGTGCATTTATCGTATTTTGGCGCCATTGGCTCAACAAAATTACCCCAAACTTTGTATGTTAAGTCTGTGGTGCCCTCAGAGGACAATGTACTTCATTTTTACCGATTAGGAACTACGTAGTCCCTAGTGGGCGCCGTCAAAACATGTGGCGTCACGGCGAATAGTGCGGAAACTTCAAGGTGGCGTCGCCACTCACATTTTGTTCTTGCGCGTTTTCTCGCTTACTAAGCGTCTTCTTGTAGCAAGCGTGGTGTTTTTGGTATCGTGAAATAGTACTTTACTAATATGAGAAAAATTGTTTTGCTCTTTAGTGACCCTTTAACAAGCTTCGCTCGAAAAACGCACTGACACGAGACCGGAACTATCGTGGTCGTCCTGGCAGGCTCATTGGTGGTTCCACTATGCGTGCGTGCAACAGCGCTGCAGCGATGCGTTGACCACCGCTACGGGCGGGTCCGCGACATCCGGCGCCGGAAGATCCGCCTGTGGCATCAGGCAGGCGGGAGGCGCCGCTCATAACGGGAAGCGCGTTGCCATTCGGGGCCACCATTCGGCCCCCACGAAAAAAAAAAAAAGAAACGAAAGAAAAAATCAAGATGCAGGCCATGCGCGGGCTGTTTGGGTGACCGTGAAAAAAAAAAAAAAAGTGGGCCCAGACTGCGAACCGGAAACCACCGCATGGGCGCCGGAAACTGTTTGCTGCGCAGACATGGACGCTGTGTTGCGTTGTGCATTTACATCGGTTAGATAGAGCGTTGGATTTCGTGCAGAGGGAACCGGGTGGCGCAGAGACCGTTCAAATATATATACCCCGAGAGAGATGGCTGGCTTTTTTTTTTCTTTTTTGCTATTACTGTCTCTCTATCCCTCCCTCTGCTTATCTGGTTGTCCTTCTTAGATACCGCGTTTACTCGCATGCTGTCAGCATTGATATGGCTTGATATCGCTCAATGAGTGGTGGTGTTGGCCTGTGTCAGTTAGTGTTCCTAAATAATTGCTATATTGTTGGCTTTGGGATAATAAATGTCGGTAATGCTGCCTGTTCTCTTGCAACATTATGTTCGTTCAATCACAATGCGTTTCATTGAATTTATTTGGTCAATGTCCCATTGAAGGCCCTTCGCATACTACAAAGGGCAAATTAATGCATGGGGACGGGGGATCTAAATACAAACGTGTATTCCTTTATTTTACATTGCTGTTGCAAAGGGCGACCCGAGTTTAACGCGCATAACACGCTGTTGCACCCATAACCAAACCGCAAGATTAAACCGGAGCTATAGGGGAGGTTCAGCTGTCCAACTCAGACCTCACAGGGCAGATGGGTTGCGGAGGCCAGCGGGGCTCCGGAAGCAGGGCTTCCCACAGAAGTCTTTGAAGTCCATACTGGGCGAATGGAAGACGTGCGATAAGACCAAGAATGTTTTATATAAAGGCTATATCATGCTGTCTTCGAATTGGGTACACACATCTCAACACACAACTTTTTTTTACTTGCAACGTAAGAACTACCAACATTTGAAAAATGCCAAGAACCGTTAGCAATCGCGCTTATCTTGATCACGTGTCCTCACATCGCGACACAAAGTCAAAAACTGTTTGCGCAAATTACACAAACTCATACCCCTTCACTCCAGTCTAATTAAAGGAGATGACCCACTTGTACTGTTGTCCGGCGTGCTTAGTTCTTTCCGGCAAACTGGCTTTTTAGAGTGATGCAGTTTTTTACTGCTCCTTGTGTCTGGGACAGCTCAGCTGTGTTTGCTTTTACGCCACGGAAACTCATTTGACTATATTAGTTTTGCTTCATTTCAATATCTAAGTCTACATGTCTTGCTTTTTTACTTCGTTAATTTGTTCTTTGGTTGTCGCACACAGTTCGTTTCTCCTCCTGTATAAAAGTAAGAGATGTACAGATGAGTGACTCACCAAGCAGCATGCAGCAAACAACTGATTTGTTTTACAGCGCCATACGTACTACAGTACGGCGCTTTGTATGCTCTGTCTGCGTGTTACAGGTAGTTATCGCAAGAAAGAGCTCTTTAGCGTCAACCAAGCATAACCGCTTCATCACTCTCCTGCCCCACATTCCGTCGTCTTGAAAAGTGTGCACGCGACGAATTTTCGCCTTGCTTCGTTGCACGTTTTAAACTAAATACATATACAGCTTGAGCGTCTTATATAAAAAATAAAAGTCCACTGACCTGCTTGGAAGGCGCGTACGTGTTACCACGGATGTGTAATATTAAAAAAAAAAGAATAATAATGCACGCAACGCGCATGCGAGCCGGTGACCAGGGTGACCGAACGAACCACTTTCTTTCTGCCTTCGCGGTGAATAAAAATAAGGTGGTCTCCCCTTGAGACACGCTCGTTGCGTGAGGTGCCGGCGTAACCGTCGCATTCACGCCAACTCTGCACAACCTCAGACTAGATGCGTGCGAAGCACGCACGGCAAACACGCGTTTCGCATTGACGGCCCGAGTCTCGGGTTTCTTTTCTAACTATTTTTTTTTTCTTTCAGAATGCGAATGACAGCGATTCGGTCGCCGCTCTTCTCGGCGGACCGCGTTGACAGAAGTGGGACGTCCCGTCTGCACAGTCTTGTACGCAAACACAAAACGAAGTGTGTGCAACCGCGTTATCCGGGGACCATTTCACCGCTTTCTCGTCTCGCCAGCATGCGTTGTGGTGGTGTATACGCAAACGCTGTTCCTGCGGCCTCCCGTGTACTATGTATACAAGCGTCTTTCACGCTCCTTTTGAGCTGTGCGACTTAAGTTCTCGTGGCTATGTAGAACGTGTGTGTTTCTTTCTTTTCCTTTTTTTATGCCCGTTCTGAGAGCATTGCTCTCACTCGCAGATGCGCCGTTGTATGGGCGTGGTCGTCTGTGCAGTGTAGGCCAGTTCAAAGACGCGCCATAAAATAGAAAGAAAAAAAGAAAAAGAAAACGAGGGAATTTATGGTTTTGCATGTGGACAGCACGGGTACCGCGTCAAGTGTGAAAAATTAAAATTCATCATTGTGAAGGTGGCATCAGTGCACGTCCCGCCGGTCTCGAAAGCGGGCACGTGCATAGCTTTCACAAAAACAGCCGTCGTGGTTGCGTCTTTTTGCATAGAGAGTGCAAGTGAATAGCACTGCTCCATCTCCCAACACGTCTACACACGCGCGCGGCTTATTTTATTCACGTGTTATTTTTAAGGAATGTATCTCTCTTCGAAAGCGTGACCGCGTCGTAGTGCCTTCAATAAACAAGGACGTCGGGCGCGGAAGGCCGACGCCCACCGCCAGATATGCGTGCATGCACCGACGCTGACGTGAACGGCAGCACGATGCTCGAACGACGCGCGATATCTCTCGAATGCGCGGCGCAGGTTACGTAACTCCGTTGGGGGAGAGTCTACTACGTCTCCCGGTACGTGCGCAGCGTCGAAGTAGAGTGCGCTGAGGTGCAGGTGCGATGCCTTGCTGCATGCCTACACCCGGATGGATCCAGCGCCGCCACTCTCTCTCTCGCATTCTCTTTCGCGGAGGAATCCTTGACGCAGCAGCGGAATCACGATGAGTCGCTGTTGCTCCTCGCGCTCTGTCGAGCGAGAAACGATGACTTGGGAAATCACGCGACTCCATACTTCGCCTCTCTCTCTCTCTCTCTCTCTCTCTCTCTCTCTCTCTCTCTCTCCATTAATTCTTGCGTGTGTTTATGCTGTCGCGTTCTCAAGGTGTGGCTCGAAGTCTTGCGTCGTGGACGGCGGGCGTTGCTTGCGTCGTACAGGTCGTGCGCGCGGACGCCGCCGTATAGTCGCCGCCGGGGCGTGATGCGGCAGTCGTGAGTCACGCGACGCTCAGTGCGCGCTCGCGCGCGCGACGTCGTCGTTGTTGACGGCCGCTGGCGCTTCGCGTCGTAAACGTATACGCACTACTACTCCGCGGCGATTAGCAGCGCGATCACTCCCTACGCGAGAAAAACGTGCTTCACCAGGTGCATCGCGAGCAACCTCTCTATTTTGTGCGTTGTTTCCAGGTGTCAACGCTTTCCTTTCTATCGTCGTTCACGAGAACTTGTCCCGAGGGAACGTGCGTTTTTTGTTTGTTGTTTTTTTTTCTATACGGAGGAACGATGAGGCCGCGTTTTCACAGTGATACATATCCGCGGTCGCGTTTTGTTTATTTCTTGTCTTTTTTCCTCGTCCGAGACGCGAAATGGGACGCAGCCCCGCCCAGTTTCCCACCGCTCCCACCCACGCACGCGGAATGTAACTCGACTTCGAGCGAGAAAAAGATATTTTCGAGCGGGCGCTAACAATAGGCGACCTAGCCGCCGCACGCCTGCCTTGTACAGCTTGAGAAGCACGCGTGCGCTTGTCAGCGCGTATACCTTTCGCACGCGTCTTCGTGACGCGTAGTATATGTTGTCGACTTCGTCGTCGCGTTTGTGCTAGCACCTGTATACCTATACCGTACCCCGCAGAAGCTCTCGCGGGAACGGCACTAACGTTTCAAAAAAAGTAGCGTGCGGGGACAGGTGCTTTCCTAAAGGTGTATGGCGGCAGCATTGTCCCCGTCTTCAGGGCCATTGTTTCGAGTAAAGATCGAAATGTACGTTTATTGTCGCTGTAAAGCATGGCGCATGCGTGTGGCGCTGTCGTACTCCGCGCAGTACACTGTCTTCTAGCGTTTCGCCTCCGAAATCCGACCGCCGCGGCCGGGATCGAAACCGCATCTTTCTGGTCAACAGCCGAGCACCGTAACCGCTATACCACCGTGGCGAACTTTAATACCAATTTTGGTGGTGGTATAACGTTTTCCGTGACGTTTCGGCGCGGGTCACGCGTGTCTCTCCCGTACATGACGGCTATAGTGAAAGTTCTGCTATTGATCTCTTTAGGGCATACGCAAAAAACACGCGTATTAAATACATCCGAATACTCAAAACGCCACTCTTCCCACCGCAGTTGTACAAAACAGCCGCAAGAGCAACAGAAGAAGTCCGCACAATCCTCTAATGCTACGCATTAAGTTTGTTGTCATTACGGGGCCTTTTCCATTTGCGAGTACCAGCTGCGTCGTACGCTCGCGCGTTGCATAACACGAGACTCTCCGCGAGCACGTGCGTTGCATGGTCTCCGTACACGCGACAGTCAGCAGCAGCAGCTCACTTTTTTTATTTCATTTTTGCTGTCTCATTGGGATTTTGCACTCGGTACGCGCCACGCAGCTTGTGCGATAACAAGCGCGGCAGAGGGGTCGACGAACTCGTCATTAGCGTGGGGCTGCTGGAAAGTAGACGCTCGAGCGCGGGCGGGCCAAACAACGCAGACGTGCTCGCGCTGTTTGGGTTATAGCGCGCGCGGTTGACTCACATTCGACTCCCTCGCAGAAAAAAAAAAAAACAGCAGGGTATTACACCGTCCCTGAACAGTGCACACGGCGAAGGGCGTGTAGTCCCTGTGACTAACGCGCGTTTTCGAGAACTACTCGTGAGGCCTTTCTGGAGTATAATTACACGCGCACCGTCCGGACGCGTCTCAGGTGTATACGCGTCATAGCTTGCAGTATACGTGTAGCGCAGCGCGTGAGCGATCGTGTCTGTAGCGGCATACGCACCTCCTACCGTGTGATCTCTTCCGACCGACCTGCTCGTTACTCCTTGATGTATGCGTCGTTGCTCGTTCGTGGAGAAACAGGGTTACTTCTGAGTTACTTTCTGACTCATCCGCCTATAGGTTTAGCGACCGGAAGGAACGCGTACTCTCTTTAGTTGCGTATCTGCGCATGCTTGTCGTCAGCGGCGTGTGTGGACACTTTATTACGTCATTACTTCAGAGCGCTATGGTAATTCTGAAAGATAGTCTCGAAGAGGCATATTGACCAGCCCAGAAAGCCCCCTTCTGCAGTTCTTGAAGATAATCCGAATTGAGTGATAGTCCTGTAGATACGCTGCATTGTGCGTGCATACTATGAATTGTGTGTACTCACGACCTTCCCCCTTTCTCTCTTTTACCCCTTCATTTCGCTCCCCACGTGCAGGGTAGCAAACTGGACATAGTCTAGTTAACCTCCCTACCTTTCCGTTATCTTTCTCTCTTTCGGAGAGGCGTTACTAGAATCAGCTGCTCGAGCGTTTCTTAACTACACCCGTTAGAACCCCACTTATGCTAGCAGTAGGGCTTAAAGGGATACTAAAGATAAACCATGAATCGGTTTAGATCGGATAAATTGTGCTTGAGAACTCTAAAGTCGGTAATTTGCCATCATAGGTTTATTATAGAGGAGAAAATCAAGTTCAAGTTTCATTTTTAAATTGCGCGCCGAAATCTCCCCGCGTGACGTCACGGATTTCAAAGTGTATCTTATTTTGTCGCCATTGGCTCAACAAAATTACCCAAACTTGGTACGTTATGTATATGGCCCCCTCACCGGACAATGTACTTCATTTTTACCGATTAGGAACTGCGTAGTCCCTAGTAGGCGCCCTCAATACATGTGACGTCGCCTGCGAATGGTGCGGAAACTTCCTAGGTGGCATCGCTACCTCACACTTTGTTTTTGCGCGTTTTCTCGCTTACTAAGCGTCTTCTCGCAGCAAGCGTGGTGGTTTTTGGGTATCGTGAAAGAGACTTTACTAATACGAGTAAAAATCGGTTCGCTCTTTAGTGTCCCTTAATAGCTGTTTTACTGCGACATTCCAAATGAGTCCGAATACCGTTGTCGCGGCGGCTCTGTACGTATATATGTATACTGTCCGTCCCCGTTTTCCCAAGCTCATTGAAATGTTTCACGCCAGAAGCTGTAAACCAGGTCAGCTCATAAAGATAGAATGACTGGTAAAATATTCGATCTGTTCGCCTCAAAGATTACCAGCGCTTCGAGGTGAGCTGTTTATCGCGACCGCAAACGGCCCTGTTCTCTTTCTTTTTTAAGCGAAATAGCTATGTTAAATAAGACTTGCGCATCTTATACATAGAGGTGATGGCCACACCATTTCCCTTAGGGCATACGTAGTGCATCCTAATGTTAAATGTAAAGGAGAAGTTCAAGGGACAGGGAATCACATACAAAAATGCACGCGTACACACCGTGTATAATTATACATTATCTTTCCTTATTGTTTACGTGAAATCGTAACACATGCTTTATCTCTTTACACAACGCCACTAGAAACAGCTCGGAAATGACGCGAAATAATTCGATACCGTCCTTGGCAAGGCAAACCGCGTGGCCCTCAGCATTTCGATTACAGCAGGCTGCTTGTGGCCGAGAGAAAGAGAGGTCTATCCTCCAAGCAATGTACGAAAGGGCTAGATCGAACGCTGTCCCCTTCTTGCCAAATCGGTCGAATGCTCCGAGTCTGACAGGATTTTTTATAAGTATAGTCCTTCCTGCCACGGTCATCTATACAGAGAACGAAACTGGTATAGGCTGTACAGAAGAAAGCAGTGCACGCCCTATATTTAGCCATCCATCGCGAAGTTGGCTGCATCTCCGCGGCCTTTGCGACGTCGCTGTCGAATCAATCGTGGCCAATTGACGGGCAGCCTTGGGAAAGGCGGCAAGAAGTGGCGCCGCGGAAAGAGGAAACCGCGCCCTGCATCACGATTCCGCCAGTACTCGCGGAAAAAAAAAAGAAAAAAAATCTGGCGTGCGACGGTCTCGTCCTTGGCGACGCTCTGTTTCTTGCGGTGCCTCCGTGGCTCCCACTGCAGCGACAAACGTTTCGTGCAGTGTGGCGCCAGAACAAAGCATTCCCGTTCCGCATTTTCGTTGTGCGTGTCCGCGGCAAGGTGCAGGCAATTATCGCGCCTGTAACGTCACGTTAACTGGTCGTTATGTTGTTGTACTTATATGGCGTGACGGCGTTAAGCAGCCTACGGTAGACGTCGACTCCAGGGGCGTAGCCAGAAATTTTTTTCGGAGGGGGGGGGGGGTGCAATCATACTTTATGTATGTTCGTGCGTGTGTTTGTATGTGCGCGTGTATACATACGCCAGCAAAACTGAAAAATTTCGGGGGGGTTTCCCCCCCCCGGTTACGCCCCTGGTCGACTCCCTTGATTATCACGGATGGTGAAAGGAATGGATAGGCCGTGTACTGAGGTACGGCAATTAACAGTATTCTTTTTGAAAGAGGATAGTGGATGTTTCCCAGAAATGCGTCATATTTTACCTTCCGCTGTTTTATTATCGGCCACAGGATAGCTGCATTCTAAAAAAACAAAAGAACACATGTATTTGCATCACACTAAAGAGCTTCTCATTGTGTGTGTTGCTTGCCCTTATCTTAGGTCGATTTTCTTTGCTCCACACCGCAACCTCTTTCATCCTTGCTCTTTTAAAGCCCATGGTCTCGGGCAAGTACCTGCGTCCTCGCTTGCCTCCGAATGGATACTTCATCATGATAGATTGTCTCAATGCCTCGTGCGCCTTTTTCACGCGCTATGCCCGTACAATCCTCGATAGTATAAGCATTTTTCTTGTCCTGTCGCGCCATGTTTATCTGGCTTCGAACGGCAGTTCGCTGCACCTTCGAAATCAACGTAAAAGTTTTTTTCTTTTTCTTCCTTCGATTTCACCATTGGTGGCGTTCGTCGTAATTACTCGGTCGACATGTTCCGATCGCGCCTAGCCACTGAGTGGAGCGCTGCACATCGCCGACCCCGGACTCCCAGATCGGTGTAGTACAGATAAACACACGAGAAAATGTTAATCGCACGCAGGTTCGCTTCCCATGCATACGTCCAGTTGTATTTCCGCCCACTTTCATTTCCTTCCCTTATCATTTTCCAATATGAGTTATTAGGATTTAACAGTCTGTTGGGTTATATTATTACTAACAATAATAGGACCCTCAGTCGCTTCTCCTTCACATATAAAACGGGGGGCGCTCGTATACGTTTATGATTGTGGTTTTTGTACTTTGCTGTTGCGTGGCCTTAGTGTTTTCTCTTGGGCTGCGGCCACGAACCCGAGAACCAACGTTTCCACACGATCTCCTTCTTCTCTCTGCACAACCGGAAAAATTTCTGGCGACGCCCCTGCCGTCAAATATGCTACAGCGTAGTGCACCGAACTCGCTGCCGGAATGGCCTATTTTGGGCGGATTGCTTCAGTCGCGTCACACTTGCCACGCCTGTGAAAGAAGCAGGCCGAAATTCGGCGACTGGGGCTCCGTGTCGCCTCATGTTTGGCGTCACGACAGGGTTCCTCGCAAAGAAAAAAGAAAAAAAGAAAAAAACGTGGGCCGGGGTCATCGGCGTAACAGCATCTCGCAGCATCACGGCCGGGTCCGGTATAACGGGGC
>NC_051180.1:153792939-153851004 GCF_013339695.2 Rhipicephalus sanguineus
ATGATGTACGAAGCGTAACGAAGGCGAACAGATTCACAGTGCGGTATGCCGACTTGCTTTGCACAGGGCTGCAAGAGCGGCTACCGCAACGACGACTCCGCTTCACGACACTTCTTCGGACCTGCAAAAGACCCTACGCCATTCAAGCTTTGCATCGCAAAGATAGAAAGCTTACTGCGAAATGCAAGGTCTGTGACGTTCATTTTGAGAGTGACGACATTGTAAAGCACTATCGTCGTGTCATTGCGGGACAAGAAGTTTTGATCCCACGTGGAAAGTGGGAACTCGCGCCAGGTGCCGTGTCGCGCTTGTTCCCAGCACTTCCACCCCACATTTCAAAGCCAAAATGTTCGGGGTTTAGGCGCAAATCCCCCCCCCCCCCCCAAAAAAAAAAGCACGGCGTCCCGCGAAAGCCCAGTGCCCAATTTGGAGGAGCCGCCAGAAATAGAACAGCAAAACGAAAGGCAGGCGATTGCATATATACGCTACCGAGAATGAGAGTTGCATCACACTGACATTCGATCAGTAGTCAGCTGTCGCTATGCCTTCAAAGCAGCGGATTTTCGAGAGATTTTACGACGAGGTATTGAACAAGATGTGCGGAATATTTTACACTCGCCGTCTCGGGAACGGGCTGCTCAGCGCAAAAATTTGACACGGTACACATAGAGAAGACGAGGACCAGCGCTGGTCCTCGTCTTTTCTATGTGTACCGTGTCAAATTTTTTGTGCTGAGCAGTTTAATAATGGAATACCAACAAGCCCAATCCCGCACGTTGCTTCTGGAAGGGAGACTTACTTGTGAAAAAGATAATTGTAGTTGACGAGCAGTTTAACTGCGTAGTGAACGGCTACAGCACGAAACGCAAACGGCTGTCGTACAGTGTAAAGTGCTGCGGGCATGGAACATCTGCTCGGTGAAGTTGAAAAACTGAAGTTGAATACTGACGACTCTTCTAGCGACAGAGTACGCGCGAATAACTGCTCGGTGCTCACATCACGGCCGATCTGTTCGAATTGTTTAAGGCAGCGTAGAAGGATGCGACGTAGAAAGATGAGACACCGAAAATACAACTATCCGCTGAAAAAATTGCTCAGAGAAGAAATCTATTCGATGTAATCGCACACTGAGATTTCATTTACCGAGTTCTCGTAAAATTTTCCGATTTTGGGTCAGTATCCCTTTAACCGTCGCGAAAACGTGTCTTGTAAACATTGCAAAGCATTGGTGATGTTTTTCGAGAAAGTTTTTTTCAATAAATTGTAGAAACATGAGTACTGTTTTTCTAGAACGTTTTTGTATCTCGAGTAAGTACGCTTCTTTGTGCACTATAAAGGCTTTTACAAATGTGTTGGGTTGTTCTTGGTCTAGATAAGACGGCAGCGGCTAAAATTGTGGTAGTAATTATAAAAATTACCCTGAAAACCCTCATTCGCTTAGAAACACTTATGCTTGGAAGTTAAGCGCAATGTAGACAGCTCAAATATTGTCAAAGGGTCGTGACGTCGACGAAGGCAGCAGTCAGCAGGTCCGAGATGAAACTCTTTATTTGGCCGAACTTGTGGCCGGGAAACTGAAAGTCAAACTACAGCAATACACTGATAGCGGCGAACAGAGCGTCGACCGTCGATCAACTGACAAGCAGTCAAGCGCGTCGGCTTTTATACAGGCGCTATCGAACTTTCCAGCAATCTCTCGACAAAGCTGGAATATTCGCGTGCAGCGCGCAATCTTACCAAAACAATTTATTACAATCGCGAAGCTTCTCGAACACTGCTTCGCGGACAGCGCCGAGCGTTGATAACCGTCCTTGCTGGTCAAACCCGAATACATCAAAATAAAACAAGAAGTGGGCGTGGCAATATAGACCGAACATCGATTCTTAGCCAATCAATTAACAACGCACGCGGGCCAATGCATACAGACGACCTTATGCATATCCACCTAAGTATCCACCTAACTTGTACAATAAGAAAGTTGCCGCGCAGTCGGCGCAGTTGCCGCGAGCAATTGCGCGGCGCACCGCAGCGTTATGCCGTGGCAGCAGACGACGCGCCGATAGTGGCGCAAGACGGAACTGCAGCGCCGCTAGTTCTCGCGACCGCCGTTCGGACCACCCTCCTCCGCTGGCGGAGATACGGAGCTTTGAAACTGAGTTTGTTCTAGTAACGTTGCTACAAACTGCTCCTGGCTGCTCTCGGCGCAGCCAAAGCACTCTCGCTCTACCACTGGATGACAGTGCTCCTACTCCTTTTCGACCACTGAAACTCGCCGGCTCTGAAAAGAGCACTTTCAGCATGCTTTTGAGCGCTTCTGTTCTCCCAACGGAATTCGCCATTATAGATACACTCGCTTCTAGGTAGTGAGAACACCGTCAGTGGGAACAGTCAGTGAGCTGCACAGCATTTGTCTGGATTGTCGTATTAGGGAGTATCTGTACTCCATTGGTGAGCGGCTGAGCTTTCAGTAGCCTCAGCAGAGTCGACCGTGCGATTTGCGCTTTCTCCTCTCGAGCCAGATGTGCCGATCAGATTGTGCTGCCGGACTGTCGGTTATTCCTCTCTTAATCGCTGTCCCTCGGCAAAGGCGGCAAGGCCACGCTATGTAGCCCTCGGTGTATAATATAACACGGATCCGCAGGGCGCGGAGCAAAGGAGAAACGGGTCGAGGACGGACACGAACTTGGAAAGGGACGAGACGTGCTCCTTCTGGCCGCTTCAGCCGCCGTTATTATCGCCTGGAAACCGATACTGATTTCGTTTTTGCATTTGACTGCCTCTTGTACTCGATAAGAAGGCGTCCGTCTGCATATGTCCTCGTGGGACTCGTTGTAGATAATGATGCAAATTGCCTTCAATTTATTGTTATTATTTTTTTAATTGACTGGGAAGCGATTGCGAGACAGAGGGGGGAGAGTAACTACCGAACTACATATGGAGTCTGGGTAGGTAGATGAAGATAGCAAGAAAGTAGAGAGAGAGAGAGAGAGCTAACCGAGACAAAGCCTTGTGCCGTATTGAAAAAGCTCATAACGTTGCGCGTTATGACAACGCCTCGGTCGCACGGTTTGTGTCAGGCACGTAGGCAAGGGGGGGCCCGGGGGGCCCGGCCCCCCCCCCCCCCGAAATTCGTCCGGCCTTCTATATTCCCGGGCAACTTTTGTTTTATTTTTGCCATGGAAAGACTTTGTTTCGAACAATTAGGCCTTCCCCCCCCCCCCCCCCCCCCGAAAAAAAATCCTGGCTACGTGCCTGGTTTGTGTTACTGTCCTCACACAGGCGATCGCTGGCGACTGTATTACATAGCTCTTGTGGATTGCGTGCCATTTCAGAACACTGGAGAGAGTAAGGTCTAATGAGCGGAAGAGGCGGGGAGGCACTACTCTATGCTGGAGTATAATGCAGGGGTGAGACAGCTGCGCATATTGCGCATTTTTGATACGATTCCGTTTTCCTGCGCCAAGCTGCTCCAAAAGCATAAAAATTGCAAAAATTGCGCCGAACTGCGCCGAAACGGCCCCACAATCAAGAATTTTCAAGCCCACGTCACTTTCAGCGTGGGAAAACGTAACTTTAGAAGCAGCGCCAGGCATACGTTCGCAGAACACGTTAACGCGCCCAAGCGTGTCCTTCTACGCGCCTTTGTAATAGAGGCTTCCATAGTGCTGTGATAATCGCCTCTGAGCGGTTGTAAATATGTGTAGTGTCCGAGCGGTAACGACGTAGTGTCCGAGGGGTAAGGTTTCTCGGCGCTCGCGACGCATTTTTGAAGGCGGTCCCTCACGAGGTGGCAGCGAACGGTGGCGCAGCGCGCTTTTGTTATCACCTGTTAAAAGCGTGCGGTACACTTCACGCTACGCCACCCGCGCAGCCGAGCAGATAGCTGAATGCGCTTTATTTTAGGCAGTTTTCGAATAGCGTACGCTAAGTTAGTGTCAGCGTTTGCGGCCCGCTATTTCCGTCACTTAACGGGAGCCCGCAAGCGGTTAGCGTACGACGCATGCGCAGTTGTGCGAAAAGCCAACGCAAAGCTTTGCGTACGCTATTCGAAAGCTTCCTGAGGCAGGGGCGTAGCCAAGAGGGGGGGGGGGGTTGGGGGGTTCAACCCCCCCCCCCGAAATTTTTCAGTTTTGCTTGCGTATATAGGCACGCACACATGCAAACGCACGCACGAACATACATAAAGTATGGTTGAACCCCCCCCCCCCCCCGACAAAAAATTTCTGGCTACGCCCCTGTCCTGAGGGTTCGCCCTTCAGGGAGGGCAAATATTAATCGCAGCGCCCCTCCTTCCGATTAAGTCAAAGTATGGGCGGTATCGACTTTGCCCCCCCCCCTTCGTGCGCCCGCCTATGGGGGTGGTCATACTGGCGCGTTCGTCGGTGGCCATACCGCTTTTGTTCTTTCCTGATGTTACGCGCGAAGGCATCGCCGCAATCGCGTGCTAGTCGGAATCATTCATTGACCGTTCAAAGACGTACTGCTATGTGACTATACAATTCTTGTGCAATCAGTCTTTATTGCAATAGCAATTATATGGACAGTCTCGAAGGGTTCTTGCCGTCGCCGTCATGTCCTTCCGGTATGAAGTCCAAATTGATAAGATCCCCCCGCGAATTGTATGTTCTACAGCGGGTAAAAGCACGCGAGCAGAGGCGATGTACGCGGCCGAAGCAAACGAGCCGGCCCATTGCCGTCGCTCGGAGGCTGCATGCGATAACATCACCCCGCTCGGAAGGCCTGCCGTCGAAGCAGACAGGAAACGCCCCGCCCGTTTTTAACAAGCCTTAAAAGACACGAAGACGCGAGGGGGGGGGGGGGGTGGAGTGTCGCGCGAGAAGCAACTTTGAACTTTGCGCGGTCGCGATCACTGGCGCGCGCGCGCGCGCGCTATCTCGAAAGCCATCACAGCGGGATTTCTTTTTTTATTATTTGAGAAGTGTGATGTTTTTTCTTTTCTTATTTTCAAATGTAAAGTGAACCTACTTGGAAAAACTTTTTATCTATTTCATATGTTGTTACCAGGGTTATATAAATTGCATGGTTTGTAAAAAGGTAGTGTAGTTCATACCTGGCAATAATCTGTTAAAAAAAGCTTTCTCCAAAGGCTCTTTGAATGTTATGTGTATTCTAAGCCGATTAAAATATGTGCTTGTTCCTCCAAGTTACTACAAATTTGTTTTTTCAAGCTCCAAAAACGACATAATAAATGCCGCTAACTGCTCCCAAACAAGGTTCTCCTGCTCCTAAATTGAAATTTTGCTGCTCCCAAAACTGCTCCCAAATCGATTTCAGCCGTCTCACCCCTGATAATGGGTAAATGAAAATAGGAGATTGGAGGAGCATGTGGCGATAACGACTGAAAATGTACGTTTAAGCGGAGCAAAAAGCACAATCCACTGGTGGTTGGTGCTTATCCGTAGCAAGCATGTGCTTTCCGACCACTCCAATTTTTATTGATGCCTCTGACATGTGAGAAAGGAGGTGGTGGTTGTGATGTTGCAGCAGGCGGTGTTAGCCTGGCCTAGATAGCCGGTAATTGTTCAGCCTTTGCATCTCCTGAATTGTAGGTGTCTGTCACCACGTGAGAAGTGAGACAGGATGCCCAGAATGTATAATATGTATGCACGTACTGTCTATGCACGAATCATATTGGAATGCTGGCCTGATGATGGCGTCAGTTTCTGAAAGCACTGTTGCAATACGAAAGAACGACAAACCTGCACTAACAACTTCATAGCACTATAGCAGTGTTAGTGTTATCCTGAGCTCCTATCGTATGCGATTGCGCGATATATTCATGATGGATATAAAGTCGGACGCACGGGCAACGGTTCGGAAACGGTTAAAGCGTATTTTTCTCCGTTCTTGACTACGTGCAGAAGGCGTGGCGACGCTGTTTTACGCTCTGTTTTTCAAATGGCATAGCGCTAACGCACGCCTCCCTGACCGCGCCGAGAGAGAGGTGTGAGAAATTCCGCGATAAAATTTCGTGCCTATTATAACGAACATTTATTGAAGGCTCATACAGAAACGCTACAGTAATTGTCAACAACCGCTTTGTATACGAAGTGAATTTTCTGACTCAACTTTGAATGCCTACTGCGTCCACAGCTCGGCTTGGAGCCATTGGTGATGACTTGGCATCGATATTGGTGGTCGCTACTTTTGTATTGCGTTAGCGTTTGTTTTTGTCCGAGCACTAACTTTTATGGCACGCTATAAAGTCACGCGAGATTTCAATTTTGCTGGTAACGAGGTGTCCGCGGTGGTCATTGTGGAGGGCTGCTTCGGATCGATTCACGAATAGCTTCTACTATATGCAGCGTCAGGTGAAGGCCTTATCGACGTGTGCTTTTTCACGTCTGCGACTTCGATTCTCAGGCACCGGCCGCGCTGCCGCGAATCGATCCCGTGGTTGTTCTACCAGCGCTGCTACGCATAGCCATTACTGTTCCGTGACCTACCGGTATGGGTGCTAAGGGAACAATACAAGAACAAAACCTATATGTATCGCGGGAGCTCGCAAAACGCATACGATGGCCGCTGCGCGTGTTTTTCTCTGACCACAGCGAGGCAGTGTTCACCGCACTACCTCTGGAATTACCTCTAACCATCAATTCTTCGACACGTTGGGCTCAGGCGGGCTCGGTAGAGTCATTGCTCTTATACCGCGCCGTGCTCGACCATGCCATAAAACGAGGCCCTTCAGTTCCTTTATTTCCTGAGCTTTACGCCGAGTGCCAGGCGAAAAAAAAAAGAATAAATGAAACCGGATGCCATCTGTTACCGACTAACTGCCCGCACCTCACGTTGGCCTTAATTCTTCGCCCTCTACTTTATATTGATTCACGACTTTGATCCTGGCGCCGACAGCTTATAGGGGTGCAATTCTGCCGCTTCCTGTTTCTTATCCTTCAGATTCCTGTGCCCCCGTATACAGAGGGCCAAGTGCGGCTATTATTCTGGCAACGAACCATGCGTTGTTGGTGGAACTAGGATTACCGATGACCATCGGGCAGTTAGGAGCCATCGACAAGCTCTGTAATGGCGGCCATAACAAAGGCCATCGTATATTCGGTGGATATTTTCGCTTCCTTTTCTGCTTCTCGCTTCGTTATTTATTGCTTCCTATTTTCGCTTCACGGTCATCGCTTGACCGTGAAGAGGGCTTGTTGGGGAAAGTCGTAAACTGTACGTGGCGGGCTCCAATTGACCGCTTCATATCTCAAAGCTTTACTGCACCTGGAAGGGAACGCGACTGGGAAACTCAAGCTGCGCTTTCCTTTAGAGCGCATTCATTTAGAGCGCCTTCACGCATTCATTTGGTACTTCAGACAGTGGCAATGGATTCCTAACGCGGCATTTTGCTGTAGATGTAGGTGTAGATTCTGTACTGCTGGCTCACACCCACTCAGGGGGATTGGCCAAGAATCGGGTAGCTTAGGAAAAATATTTAAAAACTAGAAATTAGAATAATTTCTTATTTTGTATGTGACAGTTATTGCATCATCATCTTCCTCTCCTGACTCAGTGGCGTAGGCAGACATTTGTTTCTGCGGGGTGGGGGCAGGGGGGGACACGTCCTTTACCTGAGGTGGGGGCCGGCCAGGAAAGTGTGATGGTTTCATTTTATGCATCCCATCAGGGTTGCCAATGGTGGCTACTTTTCGCCAAATTGGCGAATTTGAGGGGCCCGTGGCGACCTAAAATTATGAATGGCGACATGGCGAATTTTTGGCGATTTTCGGCTTAGGTCTCCA
Organism: Rhipicephalus sanguineus; assembly: GCF_013339695.2. Taxonomy (NCBI): domain Eukaryota; kingdom Metazoa; phylum Arthropoda; class Arachnida; order Ixodida; family Ixodidae; genus Rhipicephalus; species Rhipicephalus sanguineus. Next base: position 153,800,703 of record NC_051180.1, read on the forward strand.
TTGAGTTATGCATCCTAAGCTCAGTGTCTTTCCAACGAATGAGCGGCAACATTCTCTGTATTTTTCTTGGTTTTAGACCCAAGAGTAGAATGTGCACATTACGCGTCATTCCGTATGTCCGTCCTGTAACTCGTGCGTATCTCCTCAATTCATCTAGAGGCAGGAGATACGGCAACGTCCCCCAGAGAAATTCTAGCAAAATGTAAACCGCGAGGGGGCAGTGTTTGACTGTAAGTTAAAAGCTTTCGGCGCTTTGAGCTTCTCTAAAGTTTCGCTTCTGAAGGGGCTGAAGGTTCCGACCATTTGTTCCGTCAAAGCTCCAAAAGTTCTGAATAGCTCGGCGACTTATTCACTGTTGCAGTACCCCCCATTCAGCTGGTAAAACTGTTTTGGAATAGCGAAGAGAGGCGGATACGCGGCTGTTTGTGCAATAAAAAATTATTTATTCAAGCATTTTCCACTGCTCTCGGTGAGCGTGTACAATGAAAACAATTGCTATATAACATTTTCCATTGCCTACCTGTTCATTATAACGCATCGGATTGACGCGTGTAGATATAAGGGACTATAAGAAAGGGTCGGTGACGTTTGGTATCATATTCGTTCCCACTGAAAAGGTGTAAGACTCACTAATGATCGGTTCCTGTAAGAATTCTGTCGTCTTAGCTTCAATAAACCTTTTAATCCTTTTAATTCGTAATGTTCGCGTAAAGCTGGCTACAAACAACGCTTTCACGGTTTTCGCCCAATGTTTACCACACTTCTACCTTTGAAACGAGCGGACAGGGATGGAAGGATATCGTGAGTGTTTCATTCATTCACCCTTGCGCCACCACGCACATCTTGCGGCTAGTCGGAGAAGCAGCACCATGCACTCCCATGGTAAAGCGGGCCATACGACTGGCATTGAGAAACGTCGATATAATTTAAGGGTCTTGGATGGTACTGTATTCTACGAGGCTATTCGTGAGAGGAAATTGTTATTACTAGGTATGACGCACATATCTAGAATGGCGACTTTTTTGGCAAAATTTGTTAAAAAATGGCGACTTTTGGCGACTTTTTGCTCGTCGTTTGGTGACATTTACTCGAAAGTCAGTGGCAACCCTGCATCCCATATAGTAGAAAGAGATTCCGAGGGGGGGGGGGGGGGGGCACGTGCTCGGTGTGCCAACCCCTGGCTACGCCACTGGCCTCTGCCATATTTCTCCAATTAACCCGCTCCTTCAGTGCTTGCTGCGGTTCTTGAATCCAGTCTGTTGCTCTGAATGACCTTCGGTTATCTTGCCTTCTCATAACATGCCCTGCCCATGTCCGTTTCACCTTGTTGGTTTAGAGTAAGGTGTCATTAACGCACGCTTCTTCTCACACCCACTCCGCTATTTTCTTGCCCCTTAACGTTACACCTACTTTTTTTTTTCTTCTCACCAAATGGTACATATAGGCTCTTTATTCGGCCCCCGCAGTGGTGGTACACAGGAATGATAGAAGCGCACCGCGGCGGTGTTCTTGCCCCCTTTCCGTCGTTCCTGCGTTATGCTGGCCGAACCTATCGACCTGCGAGGTTCTGCCATGCTCGCGTTTCTAGTGCGAAGGCACTTCGACCCTCGAGGCGAGGCTTCAGCTGGAATCAGCGGGGGATGGATAGGCATGGCAACGCAAAGAGAGAGAAACAAAGGGTAAGGACAGAGAGGCTAACCGAGCATGTGCTTGTTTGGCGAGGGGAGGGTGACGGTCCCTGCAGGATATGAGTAGCAATGTAGGGTACAGTACACAGGGAATCAGTGGGGTAGCCAGGAGGGGCGCCGGTGAATGGCAGACAGCACGTGCCAGTGATAAGCTTCGTGAATTCGGCCTCAGGACGCCTGGGCAAATCTTCACCAATGGCGACAGTGTACAAACGATGATGACGAGAATTCCATCGCGGTGGTTACGGCGATCGGCAGCTGACCCGAAAGTCGCGGGTTCGATCCCGGCCGCAGCGGTCGCATTTCGGTGGAGGTGAAATGCTAAAGATCCATGGGTTTTGCGATGCCAATGCACGTTAAACAACACCAGATGGTCTAAATTTCCGGAACCCTCCACTACGGTGTGCCTCTTAATAACATCGTGGCTTTGACCCGTAAAGCCCACTAATTATTATTATGATGACGCGCTAAGTTCTCTCTTGCATCACCATGCGGGAGCAACTGGATTTACGCTGCAAAATGAATGTTAAAAAAAAAGACGCGTTGCAGGGCTAGTTGGTGATGTACATTTTTTTTTTTCTTTTTGAAAGATATCCAGCCAGGGGCGTAGCCAAGGGGGGGGGGGGAGAGGGGGTTGGGGGTTCAACCCCCCCCCCCCTTAACATTTTCAACTTTGCTTGCGTAGATATACACACACAAACGTACAAACGCACGAACGAACATACATAAAGTATGGCTGAACCCCCCCCCCCCGGAAAAAATTTCTGGCTACGCCCCTGTATCCAGCGCTCACCTATGAACGCAAGCATCCGTCCTGTCATGTCTTTCTGTGTGCTTGTGTTCAAAGGTTAGCGCTGGATATCCTTCAAACAAACAAATCAGAAGAACATTGCCGGAGTTTCCGCATGATTCGCTCTAAAAAGAAAGGCCGTAACTGGGGCGTCTTTTTGATTCACAACTATAATCGTCACCTGCCCATGGTGCTTTTCCTGGCGTTATCGCCGCGCGCCCGGTACACCTCCTGGTCAGGAACGGCGTGTGCACTATCAGCTGGACATGACATTATTGACAGGGAAGCGTATCCAACGCACAGTTTTCGAGTAAGGAAACGCAAGCAAGTAAGCAAGCAACGTAGATGACGATTGTTATGTGGCAGAAAGACGCCCCAAATACGCCCTTTCTGTTTAGAGTGTCCCTGAGGAAAGCGGGACAACACCCTCTATCAGGCGCCATGCAACAGTCCAGTAGGATTACGGCGGCGTGTACTTATATATAGGCAACACTCCTTGGATAACACGCGGTCGCCATCTGTTGGCCGACCGTGGCTGTGGGGGATAGCAGGGGAGCGCACGTACTCTCCATAGCGATAGGACACGCGTGACGATAAGGGACCGCCCTGGTTTCGCAAGCACACGCCTCTCGTTTCCTTCTTGGCATAGAGAGGAGTTGTTACCGATAAGGTGGAAGTGCGCAGCGAAGAGCGCGACTATATAGCGGTATGAGACTTGTTTCTTTAACGGCGTATTTACGCATAGAGAAACAAGCCAATGTGCTCATGTAAAAGGAGGGTACGGAAACACTCAAGATCACGCAGCTCACGATCTCCGCACAAATTCGTTGAAGGCTACGCTTATTAAGACCTCGATCGTTGTACCGTGATAACTGTTGAACCAGCACTGGCTTAGTGCCTTGTTGCCTTTCCGCGGCTTGAATATATATCCCGTCTCAATGGTGTTTAGCAAACACCCTTTCAATCCTCAAACCTCAAACACCCGTTGTTCGTTAATATAAACGCTGCACACTCTACTAAGTCGCGTGGCACGAGTTTTAGAGGTTATAGCCACCGTGACCATGCTGCGGCGTCGCAGTCCCTTCTTAAAATGTACACACGGATTAGCAACGCCTGATCTGCTTTTGAGTCATGTACGTCAATTGCAAGGTGTCTAAGCATTCTAATTTTACCTGCCGCGCGAGGAAAGAAAAACTAGAAGCGTGCCCTCCCTTCGCACCACGTACAGGCGTGGCCACGCCTTCGTGCCGCCGGCCTTTCTCGTCCTGGAAAGGAGATTCGGTTTCATCTCGAACTGTATACAACGGCTGGGAAGAGCCACGCGCCGCTGCCTCTATAATATTTGTTACGACTTCTTCCTACGCTCGGCGTGGTCCTTGAGAACGCTGCGAGACGGAAAATCCCATCGTCGGTGCGTCTCAGGAGTCGGCGAGGCACGCGCCTCATGTTTTATCAATTCACAGTGCGCTCTGAAATCCCCCCGGGCGATGTTCTTGACTGGTTTCCTCCTAGCTTAACACTTTCCTGTCCGCGCCTATACTCATCAACAGTATGCTGTTGATGGTTTCAATAAACATTGTATAGCGTTCGGAGCGCTTACGGACAGCTAGCGCTATCCAGCGCATAAAATGATAACTATTTTTCTAGTTTCGCTTTTGTGTTTCCTTGTTTCGCCGCGGGGGGATTTTTAAAGCGCCCTTTAATCGCGCCGCTTGACGAGCGCTCGTAGTTTCCGACATGGCGTCGACGTCGCGCGTAGCTGCCTTTCGGAAACGGCGAATTTCAACGGATTCCGATGAGTCTGCATCAGAATTTTGTGATGGTGGTAGCAGCGAAGACTCGGGAGATGACTTTGATTCATCAGACTTTAGCACGGATGGGTGAAAGTGCATCAAGTAGCCCCGGAACTTGATGAGCAACAACATCCAAAGGCTCCTGCGGCTGTTCCCGCTACAAGTGCCTCTAAGGATCAACAGCACAAGCCCCAGAAGCTACAAAGATACAGGAACTGCAAACTGTGCTATCAAGAACGGAAAGTTGAACAAAGAACGAACGTTTTCTCCGCACACTTGTGCTTCACCACATCACGCAACTGCTTTGTGCGGTGGCACGATAGCCACCATGGCTAACATTTTTTTTTTTGTATAAAATTACCTTTTACAGATAGAAAGTTCATATTTGCAGTAATGTTGTATGTAGCCTTCTTCTTTAAAATGTATATTTGGAATTTTTTTTAGGTTGCGTTGGTGCAAAGCAGCATCGATGTTTTTACGGCGTTTTCTCGTTTTTGTTACAAATATTTTCATTAAGTATTTTTTTACAAAAAATTCTTAATAAATGTTTGCTTGCAAATAATACCATTAGAAAGCACAATCCTTCTGCTACAAATTGATACTCTACATTATAATATGAAGCATTTGGTGTAGCAGTAAAAAAATTGTTTACTAGACCACCCAAAAACTGCTTATTTTCCTGCGGACAGGAAAGTGTTAAAGCGGCGTTCACTTTCGATCGCTCCTGAATCCTTTCCGAGGGTTCGAGGAAAGAAATAAAAAAAACTAATATCTCTTTCATCACGCAGCCACTTGTAGTTGTACGAGCCAGAATAACGCTACGATTCACCAGCCGATTTGTGGATCGATGGACGAACGCGATGCTTCGCGCACATCGCCCGAAATAAACACCTAGCCACGGATCCTGGAACGGGGATCTGCAGCAGATAAATATCGTGGATGTCGGGGCAGCCTGATTCCCACGATGAGAAGTTATATTATCTGAAGATGACGAGTGTCCGACTGTAGTAATAATCCCCTGCACTAATGCTCTCGCATAATTCGAATTTTTAGCCTTTATCCCCCCACTCTCCAGTTGTAGCGCAGAAAACTAGATTTAAAGCTGAACATTTTGACAGAATTGCCTGTTCGGTTGGGTGGGTTACTTTAGACTTTGTCAACACTCAGACCACCAAAGAAGACGTGCATTCCCCCCAAATCCAAACATGGTCTGTGAAAAAAGTTAAAGCCCTGAAAAGACCCCCTGAAAAAGGAATCAAGATGATTGCTTTTGAGGGGGAGAAATAAACGTCCGGAAATAAACCATTTTCTCGTTGGAGCATTTTAAAAGTCTTAAGAAAACTAGATGAATTCCTGTCAACCTCCCTGTCTTTCCTTCTCTATTTCGTCCCAAAACCGCGAATGTAGAGGCTGCTCGAAGAAAAGCTCGCTACGAGTGGTCTGATTCGATTGGGCGTTCCCATAATGGCGTCCGCTATGAGACACGTCGCAATGGAGGTAAAATCTAAAAGCAACCGAAATCCACGGTTCCTTTTTGCCTTTTACCCCCACCTGAAATCATTGGTTCTCTCGGCTGGCTCTTGAATGCGCGACGTTGTGCTAGTGTGTTTGATTTCGACTGGTTTGTGTGTTTGACTGCTAGTGTGTTTGATGTCGACCCTTGTATGATGCTTTGTCTTCAGGCTTTCCAAATGGCTTTTCAGAATTTATCTCCACGGTTATGAGAGCACGTGCGCTTTGCTCGCCAAGTTCGTTAAAGTTGGCTTCTCCGTCATAAGATGCCTTGCGCGGAGAAGCCCACCTGTCTTCCCACAGACTGACAACGTCTGGTGTCTCGCGATTGCTGTGACGGCTCTAAAAATGGTAACGGTGAAGTATACCAGCCGTGAAAGTTTACGTATCACCGTTTTTATTTATTTATTTATTTATTTATTTATTTATTTATTTATTTATTTATTTATTTATTTATTTATTTATTTATTTTGTAAAGTTCGCATTTTGCCACTTACTGCCCTTGTCCTGCATTTCATTTCATCGACAGTCATGGGGCTAGCTAAATGAAATTACAGCGAAAATGCGACCGTATAGTTACGTAAGCATGAAAGTTAAGAATCGTCAACCATCTCTTTGTAAGAAATACACACAGGTTCCTCAAAATGAAAGCTTCCCATTACATCGAACGGTTAGTCCTGTGCGGAGATTAAAACCCGGAAAAAAACGCCGGTTTGGGGCGCATTTTCTTTGCGCTTTTCGTGCAATTTTTCTCCCTTTTCACAAACCTGCTTCATGCACCTTGCGAACTTCCACTGAACTGACTTGTCGTGTTTATTCAAGCAGTCAGGTCGGTTAATTAATTGAGTACCTGCTCTTAAATCACGTCCGCGTGATACTGCGCAGAGCCTTTAAGGTCGTAACTGTCGTTAACCTTCTCCCGTTCGACTCGATCGAACTTTACAGTCTCCGCGTTCAAATGAGAGCGATAAAACGCTCGTATTTTACAGCTCCAAGATGGCGCCCTTGAACTGACTCAGCTGAAATCGTGCGCGCTTAGGCGTGACGACAATGCGGCAACAAGTGGCAACGCGCCTGTGTGCCGTCGTCAAATAGGCGAAACACGTATTCGCGTGCGCACGCTTCTTATCCTTTTTTTTTTCTTCTTTATAGCGTGTGCTCGCGCCTCTCGTAGAGGCGCATTAGTATATAGAGCGGCAGCGCGAGCAATCTTTTCTTCTGAACGAACACCGCGGAGAGGTATACATAGAAAGTGTTGGTATACCTGCATAGCCGTGCTGCTGCGGCAGCGTGTTAATGGAGGAGAGAACTGCGTTATGGAACAACGTCCTTGTCGGACCGCTGGCGTGCGTAAAAAGGGGGGGGGGGGAGGCGCTGAAAACGCGGAGGGATAAAAGAAAAGTGGGCCACTGCAGAGCGGGGCCACCTTCGCGAACCTATTTATCGCGATTTCTCGTTGGCGAGCTCGTTCGTTGTAAGCGAGCGTGTTTTTTTTTTTCTTGCTCCCTTTTCTTTGTCTTGGTTTTCTTAGTACTCTCGTTTTCGCGGGAATTTCTACTCTCAAGGAGAGAAATTTTCCCACACTACGGGGTTGGACCGCGCAGGATCGAAGCGGTGTTAAAAAAATATATAAAAAAACAGGAATGAGGTAGTTTAATTGGTTTCCCGATTAAAGTGCATGATTGATACGTTTATAGTGACTTCACTTGCTTCCTGATTGTTGACACGGTTATATTGCATTAATTAACGCGTTCTTTGTTGTTGGTTTATAAAGTTCAGCTATTAAACCAAGACATGGGCTATAAAAAGAAGACTCAATTATTAGTATTTTTGTCGGGAAGGCTGAGGGAAGCTCGCGGATTATATTTGACCGCTCGGGTTTTAAGGCGAAAGCCTTCGGTGTTCCGTAGCGCGGCCGCTTTGGCGAAACGCGACAGGCCACTGAAGTGATACAAAAGCCCACATGACCTACTACGTCACTAGTGACGTCATGCTGTGATGTAAGCATGTACCATAATGTTGTGACGTCGTCATGCCGTCACCGCTTCGTCAAAGGATAAAGGGCAACAAGTCAGAGATACAGAAAGCTTGAATTGTGGGGAAGGGTGGAGCGGGGGGGGGGGTCCCGATAGATAACTTAATGCACAACCAAGTGTTACAGAGAGTGTCACATGTTGCAGAATCCTTTTTTTTTTTTTACATGAGCCTAAATGCGCCACGGTTGTTTACACTTTATTTGCTTCCGTCGAACGCGACCGACGGAAATCGAACCCGTGACTAAGTGGTCAGTGTATGTACCACTACTCCGGATACAACAGAACTTTGAAAGACGACCCGACCAGAAATAAGTTCAATACGCAATGTGCTCCTTCCATCACTATATTAGAGCGTTTTAGTTTAGCGCGCGCAACGGCCTTGCGCACGCAACGGGTGAGAGAGAGCAAGCCTGCGCATGCGCTGAACCTAAGTGAGATGCGTGCGTTTGCGCGCGCAAGAGATGCGCACGCTAGATCTCGGCGCTTACGTTGCGCCCGTTACGGCCGTTGCGTACCTTACGGGCGCTTCTCTCGCGAGATCTCGACCGGTCGAGACAAGCAAAATGGCTGCGTCCGACAGCAGCACAAGAGGCACGGCGGTCATGGCAGCGAATAAATCCCGCGTCCATTTCGGAATTGCCCTCGATTTGGAGCTCCTTCCCTACGTGAGTAGCTTGAATCCGTTCGCGGACCCAGTGCAGTGGACAGTGATCGCTGCAAAGATGTAGGAGATATTCGATGTCGTCGAGACTGCAGTCGCCCTTCAAAAGCCACCGCTCTCGGTTTGTGAGCATCAAATCGTCTATCTCTTCCCATGAAATAGTGGCCAAAAGGCGCTGATTAGAAAGGATGCTGGAAGGCATTTTTCCTCCCTCGCTGCTGCTCGCCTCGTAGAAGTCGTACCAACCGTCACCGTTCACCACAGATCACCTCAACAAAATTTGCGCCATCGTAAAATCTTGCCTTGTCTCGTGCCTTGACTTGTGGCAACTGTGATCGGATATTGTAGTTTATTTCTTAGCCACTAGATCGCGCAGAAAAACACGCCGAGACGAAGGCGCTGACGCCTAGACGCAGTCCACGTTTCGGTTGTTGCGTACGGTAAACTAAAAATGTGGGAGACAGCTAGCCTCAACTCTAACGTACGCAGCGCGCAGGCCGTTGCGTACGTACAGGTTTGCGCGCGCTAAACTAAAACTCTCTAGTGTCGAGTGCCAAGTCGTTGTAGGTTCTGTTAACTTGTCCATCGTTGCATGTTAGGCTGTAGAGTGATAGCAGAAGGCGCGCGGACATAAGCGACGCTCTTTAATATGACACCTCTATGAATGTTCTTGTTTTTTTCTCTCCAAACGTCGCTTTTTCGCGGGATTTCCTCTTTTCCAATCCTTTTAGCCCTTCGATTCAGTGCAAGGAAGCAGGTGCGCGCGTTTTCTTATATAGATAGCAAAAAAAAAAAAGATGTTCTTTGTCTTAAACAAAAGAAAGGTTGCGGAACAGGTGCTTAAACGGCGCTAGTGACCTGCATATCGGCCATTAGCACCGCATTGTTGCTCGCCTTTGTTGCCGCTTACAGCGTGTTTTCGTAAAGGCCCTGGCCTAGCTACTTTCTATACACGCCTAAAAGGATCTCCGTGGCTATACGAGGGCGTTCGCGTTTAGTATGATCGTGCTCGTGAACATTACCAGTGAGGCGGATCGTTTCGCTGTGATGCTCTCGAACGCAGTGTACTTTTTGTGCTGGTTGTGGATGGCGTGGTTTTCCCAGACGTGTTCCTTTCTTGAATCTTTGTATGTATGTATGTATGTATGTATGTATGTATGTATGTATGTATGTATGTATGTATGTATGTATGTATGTATGTATGTATGTATGTATGTATGTATGTATGTATGTATGTATGTACGTATGTATGTATGTGTGTATATATATGTGTGTGTGTGTGATTGCGTGTGTGTGTGCGTTCGCCACCATTACACGCAGCTACTTTTCCCTTTCATCACTTCTCTAGCGCAGCGACAGTTACAGGTATATGTCCTACAAAAACCTCGAAGCTCCAGTTCAGTGGTCCTACGTTTCGCCATCTGTGCAATAGTTCGGACTCGCCTAGCGATCATCTAGGACATCTTGAATGATGCTATTTTATAATTCGTCAAATTCTGCCACATTGTCGAATTCGCAATCTTATACGCTCTGCTTGGCCCATACGTGGTTCCTGCGGCACCTCTGATTGGTCTCGAAACACCGTCATTCAACGATTTGACTCTGTTGCGCGATTTGATAGTGCACACAGTAAGTACCGTTAGCTGGCTCAGATAATAGGGCGATGGTCCCGGTCGTGCTCGTGGTGTTCGGTCCTTGTGTCGTTTAATTGCATCGATTTTGTTTAGTGCTGCAATTAAGGACTTCAAGTGTTATCCAGCGAGTCCAGGAACAAGTTACCTGGTCATGCGTTGATCCTGTCCTCTACTACCTGACCAGGAAGAACGTTTCAAACTCTCTCGTCCCTGTTGTACAGAATACCGTATTTACACGATTTTAACGCGCATTTTTTTTCGCTAAATGTAGCCCTCGAATTCGCATGCGCGTTACAATCGGGCTCAAAAGCGAAAGCGGCATCGAATTATTTTTTTATCATTGTTTCTAATGTAATGTAAAATGTGCGCTTTACATACGGGGGCGCGCTAGAATCGTGCAAATTCTGTAATGAAGTTCTTTTTTAGTGAAGCACGTTTTGAGTATTTGTAAGAACATTATGGTTCACACACACGGCTGGGGTGTCCTTTTTTTTCATTGCTGTTTTGTTGTCATATGTATTGCACACCCTGCTAGGACATCGAGTGAGCAGTGTGGAATAAATAAATAAATAAATAAATAAATAAATAAATAAATAAATAAATAAATAAATAAATAAATAAATAAATAAATAAGATTTTTCTTCTGGTTAACTTCCTTGCATTTCTCCTCACTGTATCTCAACCCACAGTCGAAGCTTTCTTCTGTAACACTGATGGGAATTCCTACGTAGCTACGAGTCCGGTTTCTTCCTATATTATAATCGTCGATAAACGCATAGCGCACGCGGTATTCTTTTCGCATTGTTCCGCGCACACAGTAGTCGTGTTGTTGCGTCGTACGGTTACAGAGACGCGAAGCCGACCGGGCCGGAACCGAGGCGGGCCGAGACGCGAGTGCCTTGCTCCGGACCTGTGTCGTCGTTTCGTTCTCCCATTGTTCTTCGCAGCCGCGAGAAGAGAAGGCGACAGCTTCCGGCTCGGCTGCGCCTTTTGTCTCCCAGTATGGCTCGTAGCCAGCGACGGGAAACTGCATAGGTGTTGTTACCTGCGCGCGCCTTATCTCTTCGACACGAAAGTGCCTGCGTTCCAGTTGGCATGCGCAGTCGCTGCTCGCGCTGTACATGCATAGCCACGCTTAAACGTGCCATCTTTGTGCGATGTTTATTAAGGCGAAAGCCTCAGATGCCTCATATGGAACCCAAGCTCAAGTTTGGGCGCGACGCTCGCGCGGCTGAGCTATGCTTTACTTGGGATAGACGCTGCCAGCGAAGGCGGTTTGTCGCCGGATTTGGCAGCGGCGGCGGCAAGGACACGTGCGCGCATGCGCTCCTCATTCGGCCCAGAACACTGCTAGTCAACAATAGTTACACTGTGACGCACCACAGATGCAATCTGAGAGCTCTACGCGTGCGCGGAAGCGGGGGCGGCAGTGTTGTGGCCGTGGATGTCCCCAGTTGCGATAAGTGCAGTGTCGCCACTCGACGGTGCTTTGAAAGCCTATCAAACGGGAAAAGTGACCGTCGCCGTCGGCGTCAACACGAGTGACGCGAAAAAAAAAATCATGCGATGACGTCACCCTATGCCGCCATCATGACGCCAGAGGCATCCATAATTTCTGACATCATCATGACGTTATCACATAATACCGCCACTTGGCCAAAGGTGTGCCGATCCCGGAAGCACTGCAAAAACACGTGAGGTGCGCAAAGCTTCCAATGCCTCCCATCTGGGAGGCAGTGCAAAACTACGTTGGGTGCAGAAACCTTCTGGGGGAGGGAGGAAGGGGGGTTATTTTGACATTTCCGTTTCCACTAAGCCCTTTTATCGATAAAAAGAACACTTGAAAAAAAAATAATGAACTGGACCTTCTTAGCAACCTGTAAGGTTATCCTGACTCCTTACTCTTCCTTTATTGCCGTTTCGCTAAAACAGGTATCCGCGGCGGAAACGTATCGCCAATGTCAGGAAGGCAAACAAACGAACAAAAAGAACTTGAGTGTGTCGGTATTTTGAACATGTTTTGTTAAGTGCGGCCGTGCAGCCGAGCCAGGCAGTCTTTTGCCGTGCACGACGACGTGTTTTCTAAACGACTGTTTTTTTTTTTTTTGGTACTTGTCGTCGTCGTTGTCGTTGCAGTATTCTTTTCAAGGGTGCAGTGTAATCCTTGTTTGTTGATATAAATCAGGGGTCTCAAACTAACCTCAGCTAACGGCCCGCAGTGACGAAATTTAGCCTTATGATGGACGGGATATGGTGAAGAAGGTCGGAGCGGGAATGCGGAGGGGAGGGGGGGTTAGAGAGAGAGGGGAAGGGGAGAGAGGGTCGAACAACACGTCAGGTAAGGTTACCCCATTTGACAGAGGGCCTTTCCCGCATCTCATGTATGGGTCATTTCTGAAGGGGATTTGATGTCAGGTTTCGAGAAACATATCGATGCTGATCTTCAGAATGACTGAAATCGGGACGCCGATTCTGCAATGCAGTTTCTGTTTGACGGTTCGTTTTAACACATGGTGACCGGATGGGGTGCCTCGCGAAAAAAAAAATGCTTGAGACCAGTCACATCTGTCTAGGTCATGAACATTAAGAACAAAAACAAAAAATGGGACTAAGACAGTCATGCGCGGGCCGGGCCACAAGCGAAAGGTCTGCGGGACGCATGCCGGGCCGCGTGTTTGAGACCCCTGATATAAATCAGTAACTATGCTGTCCCCGATAAGAAGCTACCTGAGCCTCCGGTCGTCACGGGGTGCAGTCGCGGGAACTTTAAGCCAATCTGTCGTGCTTAATTTCTTACTCCTCCTTCCTTCTTCTCCATTCTTCGACTTGCCGAGACGCTCACAGTCGAATTACTTCCCTTTCTGAACGAAACAAGGCAGAAGATCAGGAGAAGATGGAGTTCAACAATATCTTTGAACAGGGGCTGTCGTTGGAGCAAACGTTTCGACGAGTGGTCTTGTCTTTTTCAAGGCAGCGAGCCCCTGCTCAAAGATTTTTCATACACTTTTTGATGTTACGCAACTTTGTTTAATTTGCAGATCCGGCTTTACGCAGTTTCTCTCTTTTCCCACCACCCTTGCCACTTCCAAGGTAGCTAACTGTAGATCGATCGCCTCTGGTTAACCTCCCTATCTTTCATCTATCTCTCTCTCTCTCTTTTGCTTAAGTTCGGCTGTAAGCAAGTCGTTTCTACGACATTTCCTGTGCAAGGATTGAGTACCAGGAATGCTTCTTCTTCTTGGATATTTTCCTCCCTTTCCCTCAGCCTTCTATTCTTCTTCCCTCGTTCTGCCTGTCGTATAAAACGTAGCGGGTGTTTCCACTGCGGTCATTGGCGGCGCGATTCCGAGAAGGAAGTGCCGGACGCGGCTCTGTCGCCGTCGTTTCAGCAGCGGAGGGTTATTAGGGCACGGCCCGGGGGCGGCTCGCTTCGAGATGCATTCGACAGGACGGAGGAAGAGGAGGAAATATACTTAGCGGAGATCCGCTTTCTGCCGGGGTCGCAGTCATCCGGCCTCGGCGCCTATCGCGTGGGCAGTTTTGCATTCCCCCCCCCCCCCCCCTCTCCCTGTGCCTTCGCCGCGCCTCGCGTTGTCGCCACCGGCGCAATTTTTCGTTCGCTTCGCGAAATGCGGACGCGTTGAACCTGCAGGATTCCTCGGAAGGAACATACTTTACGCGGACGTGTTTTGCTTCGCGTGCATCGTAGGCGTGGACGATGATGCGCTACAGAAACGCGTTGCCATCGAAGTGAGCAACACCAGTATAAGTCTACAGGCTGTCCCACGCCAGAATTCAAGAATATATCAGTGCCACTTTGCTGGACAGAGCCAAGGATGCTTGCCGTCGGTTGTAGCAAGGCAGATACCTTTTGCTTTCTTTTTGTAGAAGGTGGGGGTATTTCGCTTAGTTGCATCATTAGTTGTCCTTAATCTGTCATTTTTTCAGGTAGTATAATTATAGCAAAAGTGTCAATGAGGTCATTACAGGCCACCGTGAAAACAAGAAAAAAAGAAGAACGATTAGGCCTTCTGTTGCTCTTTACGCACAACACAAACGTATTACCAAGCCCTCAATCAGTGGCGTAAATTATGGGGGGGGGGGGGTCAGGGTGTCCTGACCCCACTTGTGCTCAGGCTGGGGAGGGGGGGGGGGACATACCTGGCAAGTGTCCCCCCTGAAGTTCATCTTTCAAACATCACATACCTGAACGGCTTGACAGTTAACTATCGCGCATTCAAGCTTTTTTTAAAGCCTGTTTTGCTTGTAGCGTGCACCGGTGTTCAGTATCCCTCAGCTGTGTGAGATTATTGAAATCGTAACTGCCGATCGATCGGTTTCACGGAAGACTCAACAGAACAATGCAATTACGCGAGTCGGAAACGCATGTTCGTTTTTCAATTTGATTTCAAGGTATGATTTTCGTTTTTGTATAAGGAAAGATAGAACCTACATTTATAAAAAGAAAATGGCCGCCAAGGCAAGATGCGTGTCCCCCCTTGTGATTTTTGTGGATTTACGCCACTGCCCTCAATACTCGTACATCGAAAACGCGCCGGCGGTTAGTCTCGCCAGGTGATCATCACACGTGGTCAACTTATCCGTAGTCTTCTCCCATTAAGGCGTGTTTTGTAATCATATCATGGTCTCGGCACGCGAAACCCCGGAACACGTATATAGATGTATATCAGGAACGTAGCCAGGATTTTCTTTCTGTGTGTGTGTGTGGGGGGGGGGGGGGAGGAGGGCAAGGCCTAAATGTTCGGAAGAAAGTCTTTCCATGGCAAAAAGAAAAAAGAAATGTTGCCCGGGAACATTTGCCCGGGAAATGTTGCCCGGGAAATGTTGCCCCCCCCCCCTTTTGCCTACGTGCCTGATGTATATATTTCTTAAACATTTCTGTCGTGCGAACATTTACGTTGTGCGACCTTTTACGCTGTCTGAGAAATTCTGTTTTGCGGACTTTCATGCTGCGTGGACACTTCCGTGGCTTGTAAACTTATGCTGTAGCCCCGATACCTTGCGCGCGTGAATATCCGTCTTTTCTCAGTGTTCTTTTCTCAGCCGTTGCATTTGTTAAGAACATTTCGAGAATCGCGAGACCGTGCCAAAGAAGAGCGAGTTGCCGGCGCCACACATACGTGCACTGACTTCTCCTTAAAGTGTTCGTTTAAAATGTGTTAATTCTAGTTTTACTTGGCGAGAAAAATGCTCGATTGCCTGTGGAGAAAATAAATGCTATATGGTCCATACGTTAAAAGGACACTAAAGATCAACACGATTTTTCTCATATTAGTAAAGCACTCTTTCACGATACCAAAAACACCACACTTTGCTGCGAGAAGACGTTTATAGTAAGCAATAAAAACGCGCAAAAACAAACTGTGGGTGGCGACGCCACCTTGAAGTTTCCGCACCATCATCGCCGTGACGTCACATGTTTTGACGGCACCTTCTAGGGACTACGTAATTCCTAATCGGTAAAGATGAGGTACATTGTCCTCTGAGGGGGCCATAGACTTAACATGCCAAGTTTGGGGTAATTTTGTTGAGCCAATGGCGCCAAAATGCGATAAATACACTTTGGAATCCCTGACGTCAGGCGGGAAGATTTCGGCGCAGAACTTAAAAATGAACATTAGCGCTAGCTGTTGGGCCAGTTGGTGCATTATGAACTTGAAAAATGGGTACCAGCGAAAACACTGAAAACACGTACACAAGAAGAAGGCGTTACACACGGACGAACGCTGGACTTTCAACTGTGCTTTATTGCAAATTGCATTGCCGCACAAGGCTTCTCACACATGCGCATTGCCACTTTGAATTGATTGATTGCAAACTTTGAACTTGATTTTCTACTTTATTAATAAACTTAGCTATATGGCGAAATTAACGACATTAGAGTTCTCAGAGCACAATTTATCGATCTAGGCCGATTCATTGTTTCTCTTTAGTGTCCCTTTAAACTTCGCGCCTGTTAGGTCAATGTGAGGTCACAGACTTGGACGTAAGCGTGACATCACTTCTGCGTGTTCATGCAGCAGTAGGATGTGGAGGGAAGATCTGGTTACGAAGGCTCCCAAGGATTCTGAAATAAATAAATAAATAAATAAATAAATAAATAAATAAATAAATAAATAAATAAATAAATAAATAAATAATCGCCTATCCAAAGTCTTGAAAAACATTGATGATATACCGGGGGATACTTCAATTGGTAAAGAACCAATCCTTCCGGCGAATAACTTCGCACTTTACAGTGTAGAGTGACCAGAATATACAGTAATAATCTTTCTCTCATCATTCAAGCAGTACGGTGACGCCAATCGACAGGACACAAGCTTATCCTGTACGTTTTCCAAGACCACGCGTTTGTTTGCTGCTTCAACTTGGCAACAACACGCATGCAATGGGCGAATGCTCACACGGCGTTTCCAGGTGCATAAACAAGGAAGAAAAAAAAAAAAAGAAAACAAGGGCGATAAGACTGATTTTTCTGAAAGCCTTTGTCAGGCGTCACGATCGACCGGGCTTGTAAAATCCCGACTGAGCTTGCGTTCTTTTTTTTTCCCCAAGAGAACGACTAAGTAAGACAATGGAAATTAGTATTTTTTATTGAAACGATGAATAGGAGGTGTTGGTGCCTTTATGACGGTATACTTGCACATAGACCCCTAAATATACGTGGTGCGCGGGTAAGACGGCAAAATAGGACCAAGAATAATGGAACACCGAAGAAAAAAAAAAAAAGGAAAGAGAAGCCGTGCTCAGAAGGCACTACCGGAACAGCGGAACGCGTAACCGAAAAGCGAACTTGTGTTTTCAATAGTCGGGCGGAGCAATTACAGTCTTCATTATTAACGTATGTACATGCGCACACAAACACATACATACCCCCCGCCCTCACACACACAAACACACAGGTCCACATTACCATACGTTCTCCAAAATTCAGGTCACGAGACAGCCGGCATCAACAGAATGGATTGCGCGTACAGTTGAAAAAGCGTTACCCGCGCGGGGGGGTTACGTGTGTCTGTGTGCGCGCCATTTTTCCGCAGCAACAATAGAGTGACCGCGACAGGCAAAACCGCTTCCGCTGGTCTCCTATCTATTCGGGACGTGTTTACGGACGCAATGATGCGGACACTGCTCGCAACACTGCATCGGCGGACGCGCCTGCGCCGCAGGGAGCGTGCACGGTCGGCAGCAGCTGATCCGACGCCCAGATCCAGTTCTTGGGCCGTCCGTCTTTCCCGCCAACTCGTTTTTTCTCCCTCTTGCAGTTTTAGTTGTATATTGCTTGTTTTGCATCGACACGCACGTTCGTGCCTGTGTTTATTGTCTTCTTGGTTTTTATTTTTTTATTATTCCCGCGTCCTTGGTTGACCTTTCCCGCGCCTGACCTTTCGCGCGCTGAACGCCGCCTGCTTATAACGAGGGAATCCCGCACCGTGTTTCTGTAATGCTTTTTGCTATGCAGCCAATGATGTGCTTCTTAAGTCCTTTCCCAGAGGGAATCATATCTCTCTCTCTCTCTCTCTCTCTCTCTCTAATCTCAGATATGCTTGCAATGCAGACGAATGCCAATACGGGTAACTCGTACGTTACATAAAGTGAGATTGTAGACAGGAGCACTTCTTCTGTAACAAAGATATAAAATGAGGGATACAAGTCAAGACAAACATAGACGAAGGATATGGGGCGAGTGGCACCATCAACAGTTTTGAGGCCGTCACAGAGAGAAATGAACTTTATTTTTGACCAGGCGCCCTTGTACTTCAGCCGTGGCCTCCTCAGTCCTGGTAACCATGGCTCGCTACCTCCGCCCGAGCCACCATCGTAGCTGGTTCACCAATCGTAGCTGGTTTTCAGGGTCCTGCGTCACCGGCAGAACTGGTCTTCAAGTTCTTCCTCTGGATCCGCTCCTTTGGCTTCGTTGTCACTTGGTGGCCGTCACAACTTCGTCTGTATAATCCACAATACGCAAGGAGACGTGCGCGTGACCGCAACCATAAAATGGAAACACAAAGAAAAACGGATAACGATTTCCACTTTCATGTGGTACGCAGAAGGCCTAAGGCGCGTCACCGATACAGTTGGCCTAATCGAACAGTTTGTAATGGTGCTCGTCCGAGGTCTCCTTCGCCTGTGCTTTCCCTACAATCATAGCCACTCATTTTGTAGCCCATTAAAGGAATTCCCTTAGTCATCAAAAACCTTACAAGGGTCCGTTTCACACTGCCAGAAATACTCGTAATTTAACCACGAGTCGACGTTTATCTATCATTGTATCCGATGTTGTTTCTTAATAGCAGATGCACCCGAATCTTTTCATGCGTTTCACAATATCCGAGTTTACTATACTCGTTTATGTCGTACGCAGTTCTACTACTTCTTGCGTGCATGACTCACTACAGCTGTAGCGAGATCCGTTGTGAGCAAAGATAACGGCGGGCGAGGTTAGCTAACAGTTGCCAACATTAGTCATTGATAGTAGCACACGAGTATATACGGTACCTAGCTAAGAAATGCACCGAGAAAGTTGAATTTGGGGGGGGGGGGGGGGGGGGGAAGCACAATTGTATGCGCATCGAGTTTGGTTATACAGCCTAATACACAACTTCGGGCAGATTCTAAATATGCGTTTTATCACCTTAACCTCACAGCTCTCTTACGTCATGTTCTCTTTGTTTCCAACCGCGCCTGTCTACTGGGCATGTCGTACGCTAACGTCAAAAACACTGCACTCCCACAGCGCATGGAAAGCGTGCCTTGAAAGCGTGCCTTGAAAGCGTGCTTTATACTAACGTTCTCCCCACATTCAATTGATGTTAGGTTTCACTATATGGTATTCTAGTAAACCACACTGTCACATCATCAAATCCACAGTCCCTGCGCGGGCCTGTAGTGGACTCTGCAATCGCACTACATATATGCGCGAACCTGCGCACGTCTCCGCCGAATCCCGCGAGGCTTCTCGCTACTTTCGGCTATGGTACTTCCGGCTTGCGTCCCCTTCCCTAGCAGTACGTACAGTCTTCCTCCTTTTTTTTTTTTTTTGTTATCGGGCGGTCGTCGATGAGAGAACGTGACGACGGCGCCATTCCCGAGGAACGCCATCCGATAAGGCGCAGCGCTTGTCAGGTGTATACCACTGTGGCGGCACTCGGCGAACCGCCGAAATGTTCCGGTTTCGACGGTTCCGAATACCGAGCGTGGTGGACAGCTTACCCGCCTCGGGGCTTGCTTCTCATCGGAATCGCGTCCGGAGAAAAGCCCGCTCGCTGTTGATCGTCGTTCGGCGATCAGTGCGAGAAAGCCGTCTAGGTGCCGTCCGCAACATCGTTGGGATGCCGCAACCGAGGGGCCTCTCGATGCCTTTCTCTTTCCTGAGTATTTTTCCGTCCACTCGCTAGCTCGACGAACGATTCTCCGCTGCGGAGCGCCGCTGAAGAACCCAACTGTGTACGCCTTTGTGTGCTCCGATTGAAACTGTGTTGTAAACCCAACAGCTAAAGTTTGCGGGACGCAAAATTTTAGAAAAACGCACATTCCCGCTTTGTCCGAGAACATGGCCTCTAATCAAGTGTTTCAGCCTGTGGTATAGCTATGAACGCCTATACGATTACCCGCTAGATTAGAAGCGTCATTCACTAACCGAGCAGAAATTCCCATTTGCACTGGAGCCCACGTCCCGTAAACTTTTGCTGTCGGGTGTGCGTGCGCTGCAGAACACGGTGCGCGAAATATGCTGTCAGTGCCGGTCGTCCTAGATATATAGTTCATTGTAGAAGCGAAAGACGTGCTGGGAGCGGCGTTCCTTTCAGGAAAACTTGAGGCAGGCAAAAACTGCGGCTCGTTTGGTGCCTGAAGTTTGCAGGTGCATTGGCCAACGTTTTGTTATCTTCTCTTCCTATTATTTATCATATATTTCCCCTTTCGAAGATCGAAATCTGCCATGTAATTATCGGAAACCTACAGCCACGTCTATTGATTTTGTCTTTCAAGAACGTTGATGACAACATTAACTATATCGAAAATACATATAATTTGGAACTTTCGTTTTCTGTTCAGAATGGCATATAACCTTGTCGCGTCATGAACAGGTCACGTCTTCCTATGTAGTTTAGCTATTCCGCAAAAGTGCTGACGTGACGATCCAAACAGGCCCTATCTATTTTCCGCATCCGCGAACACCTCGACGACGAACGAAACATAAAAGTGTACATGCATGCATTTGTGTATAGCAACAACTTTCACATAAGACATTGTAGTTCCAAGAGCTCTCGACGCGTGTGCACTGTCTTCTTCTCTTTTTCTGACGACTTATTTCTTTCTTTGCGCTAAAAATGCCTTATCTGAATCACCACCAACTCGCCCTACAGCACATGGCCCGTTATGCATTTGACCGAGACGACTCGAAGGCGAAAGCCATCTTCTACTTGTTCGTCTTTTTTTCCTCAGTTTATACTGTGTTGATTCCCCCGCCCCTTTCCGCCTGCCGGAGTTTTCTGCACTTTGCGTGGTTTAGCGCTGCCTCCGGGATCAGCCCACCTTTGACCGAGCGACGGCGTTGTGTGGTGACGTCATCATGCGACGTCACGTCAAGAAAATGTGATGATTTGTGACGTCACGTCGACGGCACCACTGATCACGTGACTTTTTGTAACATTCTCGTTACGCCGCCGACGGTAGCTTTTCGCGTTTGATGAGGCATCTTAAGCCTTTCGCCTTCATAATTCGTGCGTTACGAAGCGGCACCTGGTCTTACAGCGCTGTCGTATAGTAAGGACATCCGTGCGGAATTTGGACCGTGGAATACACGGGCGTTTCCGATCACTGCATGATACGTGCCCGAAAGGCCGTGACACATGCGGAAAACAGCGGGTCACACACTGTGGATTCCGCACGCCGCGCCAGTGGCGACGAAGCACGTGTGTTCGACGATGTCCCGTTCTGTCGACTTACATTGGCCTCGAATCGTGCCGCGGCACTGCGTGTTCACGGTGTCGTGGCCTCCAGCGACCTGTCGTAACCGACGAAGTGCTCGCCTGCAATTCGTTCGGAGGAAACAGCGGGGCAAGGATGGGTGCGTTCTGATTCTGAACCCTGACGCGCTGTTTTACCCTTCTCAAGTAAAGCAATGCGCTCGAATTTCATTAAGACGAAAGCCTTAGATGCCTCATGAAACGCGAAAATTGACCAGCGTCCCGCGTCGGCGTCTCCCGTCGGCGGCGTCAACACGAGTGATGCAAAAAATCATCGTCATCATGTGATGACTCCACCATGTGACGTCATCACGACGTCACAGATCGCCAGATTTGGTGACGTCACGTGAAGGGACCTCACATGATGTCATCACATGACATCGTAGCTTGATCAAAGATGAGCCGATCATGCATACAGTGCACAACCAGGTGAGGTTTTACTGCGATATTAGATCTCTTACTGTGACACCTGTACACAGGACGCGTATGTTAATTTCAGCATTAAAGCATTAAAGTTAATTTCAGTGCAGTTCCAAGCAATGGAGTGGCTCTGTAATAAAGAAAAAAAAAAGGAGTGGCTCTGTGGTAGAACACCTGCATGCCACGCATACGGCCTGGCTTCGATTCTCACTTGGACATAAGATTTTTTTATGATTTTTTAATTTGTATCTTTCTAGATTTTTCGGTCACGGACAAGATGACGATTTTTCGCTCACAACCAACGAGGCCGACTCCGACACCGGAATTTCTGCGGAACGAGCTCTTTAACGCTATCGTGGTAAAACTAAATAAGTTTAGGAGTACAGTAAATCGGGCTAGTTGGTATTCATTCATTATGTAACAGCGCGAAAAGGAGAGGAAAACCTTCGAAGGCACACATACGACAGGACACAGCCCCCGCTGACTATCAACTAAAGTTTTTTATTCCTGAAACGGGTTTATAAGGGGTAGGCCGAACCTGCGCGCCTGCGCACGCTTAATGGCGACACACATCATGCAAAAAAAAATTTATAAACTTAAAAGATTATAACAGGATCCCACGTGTAAGTCCATTGGAAGTCTAAAAGTGCTATTTCGCTGTGATGGAGGGTGATAGACGGCTGATTCACTTGTCTTCGTTCTTTTTAATTCGTTTTTTTTTTAGTCAGCGCTGTGTCCCGTCGTTTGTGTGCCTTCGAAAGTTTTCCTATCCTTTTCGCGCTGTTACATAATGAATAAATAAGTTTACAGATATATAAGCAAATAAATAAATGAATAAATAATGTGATAAACCCAGCCCGAACACGTCTAACTTTATGAAGAAACAAATACCTTAATGAACCGTCGGGATTCATTCAGTGATAAACACCGCGGCCGCACGTTTCTGCTGCGCCGGTCGACCATCGTTACGGAGTGCTTGAGCGGTTCTTTCTGTGATCAGGAGGAAATGATTCGTCATTTCTTTCTATCCTGTCGCCGTTTCACGATTCCGTGAAAAAAAAAAAAAAGAAACAATGTCTCGTGCCTTCTGCGACAGCGGGGTCTGGAGTTAACAGAACCAGCTATTCGTTGGTTTGAGGCATGTATGAAGGAGAAAGAGAGGAGGAAGCGTTGTGCAGTGCGATTGAAGACCACTGTGTCAGCCCAAGACGTGATCACGACGTCAGAGTGGGCGGTAGGTTTTAGTACTCCAGGTTGAGTTCTGTTTTAAGAGCGGAGCTCTTTAAGCTTTTCGTTGCGCCGGTTAGTGCGAACCGGAGCTATCATGATCATGGATCGGCACGCGCTCTCTTCGTTCTCTTCTTCATCTGCTTCGCTCCCAAAGCACGCGCGCCGATTTCTCCGGCGCGGGATGGAATAATTCTGATGGGTGAGAGAAGGAGTGCAGAGAGAGAGAGAGAAAGAGAGAAATTCTGGGCGAAAAACAGAAGGCTTCAAAAGCCCTTTGTTTTGTATAACGCAAGTGGCAAATTCAGTTTTGGGGGCTGCAGACACGCCTTGTTTAGACAACGAACGCCCGCAGCTGCGACATCAGTAGATGTCGAGAATTCGGTTCAAATCGAGGGAGCGAGAAAGTGGCCATAAAGTAGCCAAGTACCCAAGAAGTGTTTTTTCTCCCGCCGCCAGCCTAAAAAAGGTAGCCAAATTGGTGCAAAGTAGCCAAACCTGACAGCCCTGCTGGCCGCATGGCGAGTTCCGTTTACTGAGCTTGAATATCGTGTCTCGACGAAATGATACGCTATAGGAGAGTGCTCGCATTTTTTTCTGAGTTTGAGTTTATTCAATACAATACAATAAAATACAGTACAAGTAGAAAATCGATCTAATACAGAAGAGGGTCCCAAAGTGAAAGCTTGCAGGGGGACCTCCTGTGAATACATATATAAAAAATGTAGAACAAAGATTGGCAACTGAGGAAAAAACAGCAAGCGAATAAAACGAAATGAACGTAATGAAAATTATTATTCAAACTTATAGTAGTTCAAAATATTTACATGCTAGGGATAAAACAGGAGATAACTAATTGGATTAGATGACTATAACATAACACATACTTACCACTAACATAGTTTGTCACGTCATAACTTAAATGTGCATATATGTATACATGTACACATATACATACATATACATACACATACACATAAATGCATATACTTATATTTAAACAAATACACATATATATGCACACATATATATTCAGATGTCGCATGTTGTTAGTAAGAACTGTTTTGATGCCTCCGGAAACAATGCAATGAAGGGCTTGATTTAATAACTGATGATAGTGAATTCCAGAAAGAAATTGCAGAAAACAAGGCTGTCATTTTGCCGTAGTTAGTGCTTACTTTTGGAAGCAGAATGTTACTATTTTCAGAAAATCGTGTGTTATTAGTATTGTGAAGATGTGCTAGGGGAAGTATGTCAGCTGCCACGATATCAAATAAATAAAATAATAAAAAAATAAATAAGTAAGAACAGAAGAAAGGATAAAGAGGGAGGGAAAGTAGCCACTTTCCCAGTTAATGTCTAGGCGCGGACTTCCTGCTCTTGCGCAACACACTCGAGATAAGAGATGCGAGCCGCACGTTCTCAGTCGCGCGTCTCCACTCGCACCGGTTGTCTTATCGTCAGGTGCGCCTGTTTCCGCAAACGAATGGGGCGGGTCCTTCGAGATGCCCGTTGCGGCGCGTACGGGGCCTTGTCTCTCGCGGAACTGGCTGTCTCTGACGCTAGAAATATCTCGAATAAGAGTGTGCGCAAGAACTGAAAAACGGAAATGTGCTTGAGTTGACAGTATTGACTGAGACGTATACATACGTGCATGTTGCTTTCAGCGATTGACAAGTCGTCGAACACTTAACGACGCTAGATCCAACGTTTCAACAAAGAGACGCGAAATGTAAGACAAGTCCTCGAAATGTTGGCTCCATCGACATTCCCCGTTCGACGATTTCTCATAGCTTCAAACTTTCATCTTCTCCATGTTGTTTGGATTTGTGTTGTTTATATGTTGATGCGAGTTATACGAAATATGTTGTCACGTGTATGCACGCATGGCAAACATAACACAATTACCTACTCGCATCTTTGTTTATGTTAATTATGAATATCTTATAGCTTTGTGTGCTATCTGCTGAGTATATATATATATATATATATATATATATATATATATATATATATATATATATATATATATATATATATATATATATATATATATATATATATATATATATTCTGTGTTGATTGTTGACTTGTCGTGCTCATAGAGCGCTGTTACTTAATTTAGGCGTTCGCTCGGTGAACGTGCACGAACGCTTGCACCGACAGCGACATCTGGACAGTCCTTTGCTCGACACTTGTGTATCTTATTATTAGGATGTCCCACATTCCTTACCTGGGGCTGCGGCAGCGGGGGGCACGGAGGGGCTTGGGGGGAGCGGGCGCTGATGTCACAGCGTCGGCAATGCATTTTTGGGGCAGTTACGAAAATTTACAACAGCCCAGAGGAGATTATTGTGGCACCCAGGGGGCCTTCGTCAAAAAGTTGCAAAGTAACGAACCTATTTGCGTGAAGCTACCGAGAATAGAGCGTCGTAAACATGCGTTCCACAGCACTGTAAATTGATTTAGTGCTTCTCTTTAGTGTTTCTTTAGAAGTTCATTCTAGTTAGAGTGGCCTTCGCCTTCCGGTTAGAGTTCCAGTTCCATCCCAAGGGGAGCATGCGCAGTAACCCTACGTCCGATTTGGCCACAGCACAGCACAGGCGTTGCCGGCGGCGGCTCGCGACAGTCGCGAAGGTCCTCCGGGACGATCGGATTCCGTCGGGGCGAAAGGTCGCGGCGCTCTGCCCTGACCTCAATAATCGTCGGTGCGCAAGGCTGCATAGAAGGCGCTGATCCGGTCCCTTGAATCCGCGAGACCCGTGGAGCGACGTGTCTAAGTACTCACTCCGCGACGCTATGCGTGTTCCAAAGTGCTGAGCCGTGTTGTTTTCGTTTACCCTCACGCTTTCTTTCTCTCTCTCTCTTTCTCTCCAGGCGCCTTTCCACACTGCAACCTTTTGCTTTGGATAATCAACATCCTAGTCTCAAAGACAAGCAGCATACAGCCGACCGCTCTTACAGTCGACTAACCATATCAGTTATAGCTAGCTGTGCGGTGAAATGAAACTTCTGTTCGAAACGTCGCCGCCTGTCGCTCGATGAAACAGATGCTCAGGATGGAAAGTACGCCTCAAAAGAAGGTGTTGATAGGAAATTTAGTTCATTCGGTTTTGCTTGAAATGGTGTTCACAGCTATTTATTTATTTATTTATTTATTTATTTATTTATTTATTTATTTATTTATCTGCTCACCCGAAGTTCGCGAGATCGAATTGCACGGTGCGGTGCGTCTGCTGGCTAGCGTTTGTCACGTTACGTAACGAGATTTTCGCTTGCGTTGTTTCCCGTTTTCGTTTTACTTATTCTTTTTTTCGCGAAAGCAGTTAGAATAAACTTGTTAGAATAATAGTTGTTAGCTTTAGCGCATTTCTGTCCATCTCGTCTGCCTTTCGTCTCGTACTCATCGTTGTCAAAGCCGAGTGGAATCTCAATGTCGAGTGGAATCCCAACACATGCAATTTTTTATGCATGCTATAGCCTTTTCTGGCTCACCACCCGTTTTGTTCAATCGCGCTCGCGTATCAAGGGCAGGCGCTTTCTGGCAGCGGCTCAAGACGAGATGAACGTGCGCGCATAGTCTGTCGCGTCGCAGATCACGTTTAATTGGTTTTAACGAGTGAGCCATTAGCACGGCTGTTTCCTCCTAAACATCGCGCATTCGCTTCGCTCAGGCGCCGTCTCGCCTAGCTTGCCGGTCGGCGTCACCGGCTGACTCATCACCGCCTCTCCAGCGTTCAAGGTCAAGTCCTATGCAGTATGTCCTAGCTGAGAAGGTCACAGTGCATTAGATGAACGAAGCTATTGTGTGATTGTAATGGAAATGTGGACCACAATTCACCTACGACAATTCCGAAACATTGAAACGTCAAAACATTTGGCAGATCGTGCGGGAATCGGTTTCATTCCAAGCAATGAAGTAGTTGTTTATGTTGCATTTTTAGATGCGAAGTATCCTATGGCGGAGTTCAATCCGGTGGTGGTGTGCGGCGTGACCACCCTTACTGCGCATGCGCATACCCTCTCCACTTCCCCTCTCTCATTCCCCCCTCCACTTTCCCTCTCCCATTTCCCCTCTCCACTTCCCCTCTCCCTTCCCCCTTTCCACTCTTTCTCCGAAACGCGGGCTAGACATGCCGAAATTCTCTCCTGCGCAACGCCGGCATGAGCACCAGCGCATGCGCGTCCCCTCCCCCTCTCTCTCCTCTCCTACGCTGCCCCCCTCTCGCACGCCTGCCGACTGCGTTCCCCGCTCGCCCTGTGAGAATTAACGGCCAGGCTAGAGGGAAGACAATACGCGCGTAGCGTTCCTCTTCGCGTTCCTCGACGCGAGGTCGGTAGCATGCCCAAAGAACGCCAACGGAACGCGATCGTGCAAGTGCTACGGCTTCGCATCGCCTCATGGTCCCCTTTAGCGGGAAATGGTGTAATTTTTTGGCATTGAGCCATGTGTTACGAGGTGGATCGACGTGTTTCTGTAAGAGTAGCAGTTGTGTGCACATCGTGGCTTTACCAGGCACGTCAAATAAAGAAAAATAAATGCGGAATCGAGCCAATGAAAACCTACGCGCGCTCGCATACTGCGCCGTGTGAGATGATAATCAGCGCCGACGCGATCGCATTAGAGAGCAATGTAAAGGGCGCAACGAAACATTTGAGGTGACACCAAAGTAAACAAGCAGTTGTAATAATAATATCTGGGGTTTTACGTGCCGAAACCACGACATGATTATGTATAGTTGAGGGCTCTGGAAATTTGAACTATCTGGTGTTCTTTAACGTGCACTGGCATCGCACAGTACTCCGGGCTTCTAGCGTTTTGACTCCATCGAAATGTGACTGTCGCGGCTGGGATCGAACCCGCGACTTTGAACGAGCGGTGGTAGAAAAAGATGGATTGCACTAAAGGAAAACGTGTACTGGGAAGCATTGAGGCAGATTCGCGGCAGTGCTGAACTAAGTAATACATGGCCTACATACCGGAAATGTGCGCAGAATAAACGAAAAAGGTAGTAACAAGCAACTGAAAACATGAACATCAAAGCATTAGTAGTTCGAAGGAAAAATTTGGAGGCGATGCTCATCTTTGACCTAAGTGTCTGGTAGTGCACTCGCACCTCAGAGTTCCCGTGGCCTGGTGTATTCCTTGGGTTGACCTTCCGTTTCGTCGCCCTGCCGGAGCGGATATCGGAGGCCACGTAGAATGAAGGTTGATATTTGCTCCGCTAGGTTCCGCAACGATTCCGACTGCTCACAAGCGTGAGCTCAATCAATTAACTTGCACTAATTATCCTTACAAGTAATTCACCCTCATCTTAACTAAACTTATGCTGCGATATCATATATCTATCCAATATAACTTGAACTAGAACCATAGATTTTCTACCAGTTTTATTTGTTAGAAGACTTCTTCTGATTATTCGGAAAACCGGAAGCAACTGCTCGACCGGAAGTGCTTGAAAGAGGAACAAGAGTGCCACTGAGAAGTGACAGGACATGTTCCTGATTTCTGCCCGAGCAAGTGAAGCTCTTTTTCTTCGTTTCGGAGAACAGTGCATTGTGGAAAAGCAACTCGCCCGTATTTGCATACAAAGTGCACGTCTCGTCTTTGGATAGCTACGCGTGATATGGAGTTGTTTCTTTCGTTCTTGTTCCGCGGGCATCTGGATCTGCCGGGACGGCGTCACTGCCAACGAGAGAGTCTTTTGCATACGTCTCACGACGTTAGTTCTTTTTCCTGATTCATTATAGTTCACACGATGTCCTTTTGCATACGCTGTATCAGAGTGCGTCGGTAACTTTATTATTATTATTATTATTATTATTATTATTATTATTATTATTATTATTATTATTATTATTATTATTATTATTATTATTATTATTATTATTATTATTATTATTTGGCTCTGCTAACTTGACTCTAAGAGATCTCATCGCAATGTTAAGTTTTCGGGGAATTCCCGAATACCGATCGAGCTTAACGAAATGACGTGCCTTCGAAAAGTGGCAGCGCTAGGAAATTGTTCCAGAGCGTTATTAACGAAATCATTATCTCTCTCTTTCTTTCTCACGGTACTGCGTACCCATTGCGAAAATCAGGCCCTAGCAGAAATTACGCCACTCGCAGTAGTTAACGTTCCTCCATTCCTGCATGCGTCGCTGACGTTCTAGTTGTTCGTTTGGTTGTGACTGATGGAAGCGTATATGTGCCGAGTGCTTTGCATGGTCGACGTGATCGCCATACAGATCAAGGAATTCTGGCTTAACGATATTTCCACGATTCGCGTCGATTACAACGCGAACGGATGGAATCTCGGAACTGATTCATGCGTCGTCCGAACGCAGCTCGTTCCGCCCGGGCTATCGCTCTTTAAGTTTACGCTTCGTTTGAAAATCCTATCGCTGTTCTATATGCCAGTATGCATCCATTTCAACCAGACCAGACGCACACGCGTGTGGTCTTTACAATGGCGGGAAATCGTGTGTATCAGTACTAGCCAAGCGGAACGAAGCAATACGCCGACTGAATGACGTATAGACCATTTTACGGGTGGGTTTCGGTGCCGCCATATCGGGCTGTAGCCTTGCCGATTTTAGAGTCACTGTATATGCTACCTTTAGGTAGCAGAGTTGCGCATAGGTCTGGCTGGCAACCGCAGCTATGCGGCGAAGCTTCACTCTCTCTTTTGCAGGCGACGTGCCTACCGTGTCGCCGACTGACATGTTTGGCGTGTCGAAGACCGGTGATTAACTTGACTGTCGATGACAAGGGTCAATCCAGTTCACTGCGGCGTCGGCGTCAAAAAATACAAAAATTGGCCCGAGCGTCAGCTTCTCCGCAACGCATGGTTGCTTGCGGCGTTTGGAAGACAGATGCGCTACTCTGCTACCTAAAGGTAGCATATACAGTGACTCTAGCCGATTTGTGCTTTTAACGAGTAAACGAACAGTGCTGCAGGTAGACGCATACGCACGAAAACGGTTGGGTTGGTGTATTCGACGTTTCACGACCTTGTTCATTTCACGTAACGACGTACAAAAATAAAAAAAAAACATTCCTTTTAAAAGCCCCAAGGTGGAGGAGCGCATGTGCGTTACTTAAAATTGTCTGTATTTTTTGCAGTATACTTCTTCCATCCGACAGCCTATGATACATTTGCAGCCAAAACGAAAAAGAAAACATACTTTAAGCTGTTTTCTATAATAGCTCGCGCAAGACAGAGATCTGCGTGGGATCGTCGCCATCTTTTCTGGGATTGGCGGTGTCTTTCCAGCGTCGACTGTATCGCAGCGGTATCAACCTAGTTTGCAAGCGCTGTATCGATGCAGTCAGGGGCTCTATTACACTTCAACTGCGCCAAGCGTTGTCCACGAAGACGGCTGACCACTGTCCATCAGAGCCCACTACATACAAAATCGAGCTTGAACGTTGGAAGCCGTACGCACAAAGCCTTTCTTGATGCAGGCTTCACTGGACCGGTAAAGGCCTTTTGATGAGCGTGCAGCTGCGGCCAATAAACGAGCGAGGTCGACGAAATGAATATATGGAATGCGTTTACTATAAAGGAAGAAATATTGAATTCTGTGGGACTGAGCGCCAAAGCAAGGTTATGATTACAATGCACACTGTAATATGCCTTATAATCACGCGCCTAATAATGACCTCCTGATGTTCTTTAACGTGGGTGTTAAATACACGGGTGTTCTTTGCATTTCGCCCCCATCGTGGACGGAAATCGAACGCGCGTCCCCGCGCTTAGCATCGAAACACCGGACACTGAAGAGAATCAATGAATTAGTTTAGATCGATAAATTGTGCTCTGAGAACTCTAACAGTCGTTAATTTCGCCATCATAGGTTTAATAATAGAGAAGAAAATCAAGTTCAAAGTTTCATTTTTACTGTCGCGCCGAAACCTCCCCTCGTGACGTCAGTGATTTCATTGTGTATCGTATTTTGGCGCCATTGGCTCAACAAAATTACCCCAAACTAGGTATGTTAAGTCTATGGCCCCTTCAAAGGACAACGTACTTCATTATTACCGATTAGGAACTACGTAGTCCTATAGTAGGCGCCGTCAAAACATGTGACATCACGGCGAATGGTGCGGAAACTTCAAGGTGGCGTCGCCACCCACATTTTGTTCTTGCGCGTTTTCTCGCTTACTAAGCGTCTTCTCGCAGCAAGCTTGGTGTTTTTGGTAGTCGTGAAAGAGTACTTTACTAATAATATGAGAAAGATCGTTTTGCTCTTTAGTGTCCCTTTAACAATCAAGCTACCCCGACTGGTCATTATCGTTATACTCGTTGGTTCTTTCTCGAAACTACGTGAAAAGACGATATGGCGTGGAAAGAGAAGACGAGCATTCTTATTTCGCATTGCATACGTATTCACACTGTTCCGAGAATTTATATTTCTACTCCGAAATTTTCATGCGCCTAACACGATGTCCAATTATGAGGGATGCTGTAATATAGACGCGGAAGCATCGCTATGTTCCGAAAGGTTAAAAAAAATCACAGTATATCCACGGGGTGAATGATGATGAGTGGGGCAAAGCTCCGGAGGGAATCATCGGTAAACCGTGGAACTCTTCCGTGAAATTTGCCCAGTACATCATATAAAGAGAATGAAACACCCTGTATACATTAAACATCAAACTTTTAATGTACTGTTGGTTTACGTGGTCCCTTCATTATCACCGCTTTGTGATCGGTGAAATGCAGGGAAAGTGTCCGCTCCCGAGCGAAAGAGAAAGCGCGCCAAGAGCGAGCGCCTTTTACGATCGCAGCATCCAATGACATGCGCCATTCGCATTATACAAGCGCCATCTGTCATCTTTAAACAGCAACTCTGGATGGATGGATGGATGGATGGATGGATGGATGGATGGATGGATGGATGGATGGATGGATGGATGGATGGATGGATGGATGGATGGATGGATGGATGGATGGATGGATGGGTGCTATGAGCGTCCCCTTTATAACGGGGAGGTGACAAGTGTGCCACCAGGCTCGACAAAAAAAAAAAAACTTTACTCTTCTTTTTCTTAGTGTTGGCCTAGTGCCTTTACTTCAATTAAAACTATCTTACTCCGGAAAAAAAAAAGCTTAAGTTTTCAGCCCCGTTCTCTGCCCTTTACGGCAGAATGTCCCTATTTTTTTCCAATATTTATTTTTGTCCTTTCTCTCTAATTTTCTGCCAAAATACTCTAACCGTCTCTTACTTATTTCAATCGCGGGTGTGTTCAGCTTTCCATTGTCTCTAAAACCCAAGGCGTCATGTAGGCTCGTGCCCAAACGTACACCTGGGTGGATATCTCCACCTGGGTGGATAT
The DNA here is from genome assembly GCF_013339695.2 of Rhipicephalus sanguineus. Lineage (NCBI taxonomy): Eukaryota > Metazoa > Arthropoda > Arachnida > Ixodida > Ixodidae > Rhipicephalus > Rhipicephalus sanguineus. Next base: position 153,832,798 of record NC_051180.1, read on the forward strand.
CTCTAAGAAATACATGAAACGCCATCTAGTGCACTAAAGCAATTCATTAAACCAGAGCTCTAAGAAATACATGAAATGCCATCTAGTGAGTAATTCATTAAACTACAGCTGGCTACATACATACTACTACTACAACTACAGAGGAGGGAACGACCCACACCCTAAGGAGCTTCGCCCCTAAAAAAGACGTCATTGTATATTTAGTTGAATGTGCAGCGCGGCACGGACAAGCAGTATAGCATAGCCAGAATTTTTATTCGGGGGTGGTTCAACCATACTTCTTGTATAGACCTTTTCACAGACGGCTCCCATAATCCTCTCTGGGCTGCGCTAAGTAGGCTTGACCCCCCATTAATACACTGCCGAGGCGGTGACGTCAGCCTTTGTGGTCCCGTGCGCAGACCAGCATGGCAGCGTTTTTTACTCTCCTGTGAAAAGGTCTATATTGGTGCGCGCGTTTTGTGGTGTGCGTGTGTATATATGTAGACATGCAAAATCGAAAAATTTCGTGGGGCTACGCCGCTGCAGACAAAGGACAAATAATTGTAATAATAACTGTTCGGGCTTTACGTCCCAAAACCGCGACATGATTATGAGGGACGCCGATGAAGAATGGTGGACGACACGAACGCTGACCTAAAACTAAAAATTTATTGCGTGCACAATCAACATGTACATTTAGATCACGTGGTGCGTGCTCGTTAAACAAGAGAACTGGGGGAAACAAGCCATTGCAAAAACATCATTACAGAGGACAACAAGACCTCTGAAGTAAAAAAACTATCTATGATATGTGCCACTAGGCTGTACACAGACGTACAGACTTCTTTTTAGCAAACCTGGGACTTGTGTCGCACCCGACCAACCTTGGGGATTCGGCTGCCTCTGCCTCAGCCCGCCACTAAAGCCTCACCCGGGTGGTTGCAAAGGATCAGTTCCTACCCCCGCAGCCGCATCCACTCGGAGCCTGATCCTGTCTTGCGTGGGTACATGCCCTGCCAACGTAACGCCACTGAGGGAACTCCCTTCAGAGGGACGCTACTCTGGTGGCCTCGCTCCATAGCCGAGCCACAAGAAGCCAACCTGGGCACACGAGTCCGATCGGCAGAAAGACTGTGTCTCACTGCCTCCCAAGCGAGGTACAGCGATGCTTTGATCACTCGTACACTGCTTGGTTGCTCAACGTGGCGCTTATGCGGTATATATACCTACTCTTTTTTGGGAAGTAGCGCTGCATCAGGTGCGGTTACAAATTGAGATGACTCTATAGCACCATGCGAGAGAGTCGGTTGACATTGTGAAACGATTAGTAATATGCAGGGGTGGAAGTGGGCTTGAGCCTTTATTTCCATCAGCCGGACATGGCACCGCTGTTGAAGTTGGTATATATCTCTGTATGTAGATTACTTGCGTCATCCTGGATATTATTTTAGGGGCGAAGCTCCTTAGGGTGTGGGTTGTTCCCTCCTCTGTAGTAGTAGTAGTAGTAGTATGTATGTAGCCAGCTTTAGTTTAATGAATTGCTCACTACATGGCGTTTCATGTATTTCTTAGAATTGCTGTTTAAAGATGACAGATGGTGCTTGTATAATGCGAATGGCGCATGCCATTGGGTGCCTGCGATTGTAAAAGGCGCTCGCTCTTGGCGCGCTTTCTCTTTCGCTCGGGAGCGGACACTTTCCCTGCATTTCACCGATCACAAAGCGGTGATAATGAAGGGACCCCGTAGACCAACAGTACTATAAAAGTTTGATTTTTAATATATATACACGGTGTTTCACACTTTTTATATGAAGTACTGGGCGAATTTCACGGAAGAGTTTCACGGTTTGCCGATGATTCCCTCCGGAGCTTCGCCCCACTCATCATCATTCACCCCGTGGATATACTGTGATTTTTTCTGTGGATTACACAGACATCTGTGAACAAGCGCAGATGAGAAGGTGTGTTAGGTGGTTTATGGTTGATATGGATGACACACAATAGATGACTTAAAACTTAACCTTGTGGTACTCCGGATATGACCTGCCTGCTTACTAAACTGTTTATTTTTGCCGTCTTCATTCGGTCAGTAAGAAGTTATTCGGTCTATTGGGTTGTGTCATCGTCGAGCTAGAGGTTTCGTATTTTTGTTAGTAGGCGACTGCGACGCACGTCGTCAAATGCTGCGGAAAAGTCGACGATATATCGCAATGTCAATAGAAATCCGTGACGAACGAGTTCGAACAGCTTTGTCTGACGTTATCACTGACGTCGAACGCCGTGTTAATTTTCGAGACCCGCTTGGCTACGCCAACGGAAAACACTATGGCGATCAACCACGATACCATTATGAGGGCTGCCGAAGCATGGGCGACTCCGCATTGATTTTGGTACATGAGATCATTTAACGTTCACCTAAATTACACTGGTGCCCTTGCATTTGGCCCCCATTGAAATGCGACCTCCGTGGCCGGGAATCTAACCGGCGTCCTCGAGCTTAGCAGCGCGAAATGACACTTTTGCAATGAGCTGAAACATGCGCTATCATAAGTATTGCTGGAAAACTAACGAAAGTATTAAAGCAGGTCGCAGGCAAGTTAATTTGACCTAGTGATGCCATCGGCGCCAGGGCTACTCTTCAAGGGCAACATTTCGATGGCGTGCTCGAAGCCATCTTGAGAAACAACAATAAATTGCACGGGGAGTTGATAACCGTGGGAGGAATAGTGTAAGAGTCGCAGTCAGCTGGGAGCTCGTGCTTGAATACCTCGCAGAAGTTGTGGCTGAACTGTTCTGCACGCTGATCCACGTATAAAACAACCATCTGTTAGTGTTCCTTTTACTTTAAGCGACAAGCGTACAAGAGCTGTTCACCACCAATAGAATACGAAGGGTGCATTCTTCCAAAAAGGGACCCGACGTTATTTCAGCGTAAGCACTACGAGTACGTTCTAGCTATTAAATTTGTAACCGATTTGCTGAACTATCCACACCTTGAAGCCCGGTCCAGCAAATCAGAAACGATACCATAGCCTATTCCCACGTTCAATTTCGCATACTGAAGTGCCATATTCGGCGTATTTTATGTGGTGCGTGACACATTATCAGCTTGAAAAATTCTGGAGGCGAGCCTAATCCTTGACTGAGGTGTTTTGGTAGTGGCCTCGCACATGGCGCATTGCCGAAGCTGATCTCAGAGGCCACATAGAAAGAAGCGCGTGGTTCGGATCTGCTCTGCCAGGTGCCGCAACGATCCCACACGATCTTTCAGTGAACCCACCCAATTAATTTTCATTGATTATCTTGACAGCCAATTGGCTCTCACTTGAAGTCATGTTATGATACGATATCATATGTATCAGTATAACTCCATAACGTGAGCCAGAGCTATCGATTTCCATATTTTAAAAGACTTTTCATGAATATTTGGAAACCGTAAGTTTTAATGGCACTTGGTGCGCGTGCTCTTAAAAGATGAAGTATGCTCTCAATTTCGGTCGTAGGTACTAATCAACCTCAATTCGGCAAAATTAGGTTCTGAAAGAATGCTCTCAATCACTTTTCACCTAATTATCGCTTCTCATTGCCTCTAATGAGTGTCCGTTCCATGCTAATGGATTCGGCTTCTCGAGAAAGCAACAGCTAAAGCGTAAAAAAAGAAAACAAGAATTCGATGGAGAGAGTGGGACGGTGCCGCACAGGCGCCCCCGGTGCACGACGAACCGGGTTTTTTTTTTTTCGGTGGCGTCGATCCTTCGTCGGCCACCTAAGAATCGGGGCGCCGGCCCCGCGGTTGTCGTCGTCGACGGCGGCGGCCAAGTTCCTCGTCCAGCGACGAAGTTGCCCGCCGCGCGAAGGGGATCACTGACAAGCCCCGAGCGGCGGGTTGTCGCGCGCCATTCGTCTTGCGTGTCCCTGTTAATGACGCCACTACATACACCTGCTGCTGCTGGTCGCTTCTATAGCTGCAGGCCGCAGGAGAGGAGGGCGCTTTCGATCGCTGCGGGGGTGAGACCCCGCATGCACGATCGCTGCGATGTAAGCCTTACCACGCGCCTGCAGGGAAAGCCTGTTTTTTTCTTTTTTTTCTTATGGCGCATCCAGGACTCCCAACTGCGACCCGCGATGCGCTGTCTCCTTTAAATAATGACCACGTTGCCACGTTCCTTGCTGGCCGGTGTGCAGGCCTGCATTCGTGTGCATGCATCGAAATGGAGATAGTTCATAGGCCTGCACTGCATATATCAAGATTCAAGAGAGAAAAGAGAGACAGGAGTTGGCGTACACGCTTGTTAGGACGCGTTTCTGCAATGAACGTGAGTGAGGGAGGGAGTATTAAGAGCGTCTGCGTCAGCCGAGAGGGACATCAGAGCGCATGTTTGTGTGTCAGCAGCGAGCTATAGTGAGCGGGAACACCTGAACTTGGAAAGTTTGTGTGGCCAGTGAGAGCAGGTCGAAGAGTGATCGCCGGTGAGATTGAACCAGGAAAGTTCATAAGGCAGGGGGTGGGATACACTCGGACTGGCAGTACTATTTAAGCGGCATCTGCCGCAGCACGTGCTCATGGCTTAGCGATCAGATATATGTCTTCTAAGGCTTCGCGAAATCGGAGTCATTGCGTGCAGCAGCTTTGGTGAATACGGATTTGGCTTACCGATGAAAAAGTAAAACAGAAACGCCCTACTGGGAAGTTGTCATGGTGTGGGGCATACTTCGCTCCCTCAGATGATTAGCGCCCCCCCCCCCCCCCCCCTCTTCATACTGCCTCCTGTGCGGCGCGCGCCTATGGTCACCTTAAAATGACCTGTCATGTACGTTAAGTAAATGAGTTCTCTTGACCTTCGCCGCACGGTTGCCCTTTCACATTTTTTTTTATAAGTAACGACAGCTGGTTGTGTCCTGCCTGTATGCAAAGGCGCGCGGAGACATCACAGACGTGACAAGGTTTAGGTGCAGCTAAGCCGAACGAGAACACTGTATGAAGGGGCTTTGAGTGAAGCTACGTTCTCGTACTCGGTTCCCCTGTATAGCTTAAAATAATAAGCCGTCCTTCGCGGCCGTTTTGATGTTACAGATGGCCCGTGTCTGCAAAACTCAGCCGCAGCGTGTTGCGTGTACACAAGTAAACGAAGGACGATGCCTATTACGGTTTCCGCGTCGCTGTTCAGGCAGCAGCAACGCAGCGTGGAAGGATAGACGGGTGGTCCCCGTCCATTTGTCGCTCAACTATAAACGTGGCTGATGGAGATGAATGTAAAACAACAACAAAAACCGAAGCATGACGAAAAGCGCCGAGTGCCAAATGGCTTGTCCGAAACGCTACGTAGTAAACCTTTCCTCCTCTCCTAATGGCGTCGCCTCACGTTTCCTATACACTCGGCAAGTGCAGGATAGGAAGGAAGTTGGGGGAGGGAGAAAGTACCGACAATCCACTGGTTGTATTTATATATATTCTATAATCCCGCGGAAAGCGGAGACCACGCACATCATTTCGCCTCGGTGTTGTGGCTTGGAGTTTTACGATTAGTGCTGGCGACGCGATGCGGCACGGCGTCGTTATGGCTGCGCACATGGCACCGTCTTCCGCCTGTCGCTTAGTTCCGTGCTACGCTGCCGAGGCGTCCAACCAGGAAAGAGGAGAGCCTAGGAGACTGCAGCATTGCTTATATGCCGCCGAGCGCGATTTTCTTTTTTTTGATGTTTCCAATTTTTAAACTAAACTAAGGAGACGCGCACTTAATAGATTTTCCGTGCAGCTTGTTAGCGTTACCCCGCAACGAAGCGAAGAATAATAAACGACGTTCAAAGTTTGTCGCGATGCGCGTCGCGTTGACGCTGCAGGAGGCATACCTTCTCTGCACACGCACGCTTTCCGCTTTGCTGCACGGAATTAGACACGCGATTGTTGCGGTGGTGGCGCCGCCTACGAGAAGCGGGAAACAATGCGGCGGAAGAGATGAGACCTCGCGAGGGGTGAAAGTGTTTCGGCGATTTCGTTTGTTTACGTTTTTTCTACGATTGTTTGTTTGTTTCTCTCCGTCTATTCGTTACACCTGCGCACTTGCGGCTATGTATAAGGCGCGTGCGCTGTGCCGTCGGTCTACGTGAGTCTTCGCGCGAACTTCTCGCAGTGCAGCGGTTCGTTGTGTCGTTGCTTACTTTTTTTTTTCTTATTCTTCTATTTGCAGGTAAGAGAACGCCGATGGCTCACTGCGCTGGGAATGTTGAAAGGGCGGACGTACGACGAACGCCTGAAACAAGTGAGATTGTGTAGAATGACCCTTCCGGGAACCGTAGCTTGCACAGCGCTGTACACGCGAATTCTTGGCCAACTTTGCTGCACTCTGAAAAAAAAAAAAAACCTGTCTGTTTTGAAAGCTGTACCTTTTGACTTCACCAGCTTAAGCAGCTGGTTTCAATAAGCCTGAACTTCTTTTTTTATTATTATTATTTGGGTTCCAAGCAGCGCACTGCTCATGCTTCAGAAGCCTTCCGTGTACAGAAAAACCACGCGACAGTAAATCCGCATATAATGAAATCCCGCTTATACCGATGTAATGTGCTTATTACTTCGAGGTTTAATTGAAGAAGACGCGCCACGACACATACCGACGTTAAGTTGAAGAATATTCATTCATTGCAGCTACCTTGACCATTTGTATACTTGATTTGTGGGGGTCTTAGCTCTACTGATTCGTGCCAGACTTTCGATTCCTGCAGCTTTATTATCTGGCACGTATACGGTTTGTTTACTTATTTTATAAGCATTTCGTTCAATATCCAAACAAAGAAAAAAATTGTTTGGTGCAACAAAGTCTTGGAGGGGATCTTATAGTCGTTATCTTAATGCAAGTATCGTTAATCTAGTTTCCGATTGCGTGCACTGGGACGTGGTTCTTCTGTACATTTGGTGGAAACGCTCTTTTTATATATATATTTTTTTATTTTTTGCTTCCTGCTTTCTTTCACAGCCTACTTTTGTCGCCGCATTGCGGGCGCCTCGTCTACATGTACTGCAACGACGCGCTACGAGCGTCACGAAAGCGAGTCACTTTTCAAGCGGGAACACCTGTGTGACGTTATCGCAAACATTAAGACCAGAGAACGAAATAGAGCACTTAAGGCTCATTCACAGCTGTGACTAGCACCGGTATAGTGCGACCACTTGCGACTGGTGACCCAAAAGCGACTCAGGGCGACCGATGTACACACCTGCATGCACGTGACCTATACCAGTCGCCACATAAAATTCACGTGTACTCGCATTGTCATTGTCCCGTAAAATAAGCTGGCGTCCTGTTCCTGCGCAACTGATTGGTTCAGGGGTTGGCGACTGTAGTCGCGCGACTGAAAAATTGAACAGCGAGTGACTGAGCCAGAACAGTCGCTCTGCGACCAATGCGGTCAGTTGCGGCCAGTCGCTTTGCGACTAATTTGGTCGCGTGACCAGTGCTAGTCGCAAGTGTGAACGATCCTTTAAACGACGGAACACGAAGAAATAGGAAAAGGACATACATGGGTAAACGGGTAGCATGTTGCATACTTGCTTTCAAGATGCAAAAGGTTTGCATCCTCGCTTTTTTCTTCGTGATCATCATGACCAGGATTTGGGGACATATGCACGTACCGCCATCTCTCGTCGGTGACTGCGGTGGCCTGCCGTAACTGAATGGGAAATAAGCGAAAAGAATTCTATCTGACGAAAACAGTTAGTTGTCAAAAACGACTCCCGGTTCTATACAGTAGAGACTTATTTGAACATACACAGTGCGATCGACTCCGCTCGACGAGAACGACGCAAGCCGACCGGAAGTGGCGGCACAGACCACGTGGTTGCGCCCAGATGTCAGAGAGAAAAAAATGAAGAAAAAAACTCCGCCGGCGCTCTTGGGCGGAGCCTCGCTCCTCTGCGCTCCCTCCGTCGACCCGCTGCCTAGCTTTCCGCGCGCTCGCGGCGTTGAGTTGAGGGAGAAAGCTGCGGAACGTGATCTCTATAATTTGGTAACACCACTTAGACTTGACGGATTCGAAAAATTTTTGCGGCATATGACTCGCGAAGAGTCATACGTCAATAATGAGACTACTGCAATATAACTAAGAAAGGTGTTGCAGGACCCCTTTAAGAAACTGCATATGGAGTTCCCACTGCTGTTCGGAGGTCTTCACCGCCGGTACCCAGTAAGAGAGAGAGGAGGTAAGCGGTAACGACCAGAAATGGAAGTGCATTCCCGTTCGCAAACCGACGTAGCTGCTTCACTCATGGCGGATAGCCCACAAGAGGGAGCCATCAGCGCTAGGCGTTTCTTCGACGTTCTGCCTCCAACGGAGTGCGTTAAATTTTTGCCAGCACTGAAGTCAATCCATAAAGGCATACGATTAAAATTACAGTGTCGCACCACACACTGCGTGGTTTGGGCAAACCACGCAGTGTGTGGTGCGACACTGTAATTTCGATGTCGGTAGGTGCGCCACGGAAAAATTGACTTTAATATCAAAATATAATATCTTATCGGCATTTGCTGAGCTTCACACTTGGTCAGTCTCTGTATACTGGAGATTTGTACGGCAGAGTAAACTCACCCTCGAAAAATGGTGTCAGTACCCCTTTAAGCAGTGTACATCCAGTACGCCGCGCTGTCGTGCTGGAACGAGCCAGAATGGGATTTCGAAAGAAAGTACGAACGGGGAGGGCGCCGAAAGAAAAGAAATGGCCTTCAAGCGGACGCAGTGATTGACGTAAACACTTCTTTGACTTGATTCATCTTTTTTAAAAAAACATGAATGGCCTTTTTGAGGCCGACGTAAAGCTTTTACTCCTACTAATTTATCTCTCTCTCTGCCTCTAGATTAGCGTACTGTTGTCGCCGTGCTTTCGCTTTTTATTCTTCTCTGCCTAATACCTAACTGCTAATTCAGGATAGTGAGATTTAAAAAAAAAAGGTTGACAACTCAACTGTACTAAGACTGAATAACGACAGTGTTGTTGTCACAACGGGTGATATGCAGCATTAGCCGACAGTAGCCAACATTAGCCAGTGCTGGTTGTAAGCGAGTAAATGCGTTAGTTAGATTCGGTGAGAAATTGTTATCATTATCGGACAACATAACCTGTTGAATAAACTGCGTGTCAGGGGCCCAAGGAGCCTTCAGTAAAATTAATAATAAGAAGAATAAGAAGAAAAGAAGACGAAGAACCTTATGACTGAGATGCGGTTAGAAAACGGGTGAATTTTACTGTGCTGATGGTAATCCCCAGTAGTGTAAACGGATCCCTGTATTCCTCAGTTTGGGCTATCGCACGTACTTTGCTTCATATGGGTTCTACGAAAACACCGAGCCCCACTCGATTCCCTTCATTGCTTCTACTAACACTGCTAACACTACCATAGGCGTGCGCACGTTGGGGGGGGGGGGGGGGGGCGCAAAATCTGCCCCGTACATTGACTTAGTAGGATGGGGGGGCGCTGCGATGAACCTTTGCACCCCCTAATAGGGAACCCTGCGCACGCCTATGAACACTACAATGCATGCCCCACGACATTGTGTATGTACTGACGGACAATCGCGCTGCAATTTAAACACCGTAGGACTATACGTATTGTTACGGCGCGTTAATCGCGCAGCGCTGTACGGACACGCTTGACGCCAGGTGAAGCTGCACCGGAACTCGCCGGAAATTATCGCTCCGTGTGGTCATCGGGTAGCAACGAGGCCTGCGCGCTTCGAATCGCGATGTCATGTCGTAAAAGAAAGAGAGGGAAGGAGACATGTATCGCCTCTTGTGTACCAGCGGTGAGCGCCACACACCACGAAGAAAGACGAAGTAATATAATAATAACATCTGCGGTTTTACATGCCAAAACCACGATATGGTTATGAGCAGTATAGCGTAGCCACATTTTTTTTTTCGGGGGGGGGGGGGAAGTCAGTCCTACTTTATGTATGTTCGGACGCGCGTTTGTATGTGTACTTGCATATATACACACACATGTAGAATTGAAAATTATTGGGGGAGTTTTGAACCCCCAAAATACACCCCTCTTGGCTACGCCAGTGATTATGTGGCACATCGTAGTGGAAGGCTCCGGAAATTTCGACCATCTGGTGTTGTTTAACGCGCACCGACTTCGCACAGTACACGGGCCTCAAGCATTTCGCCTCCGTCGAATTGTGACCGCCATGGCTGGGATTGAACCCGCTACCTTCGGGTCAGCAGCCGAGCACCGTAACCACTGAACCACCGAGGCGGACGAAGGACGACGACGTAGTCTATGTAGTGTATACAATGAAGAGGAGGAGGAACTAACATTTTATTTAAGACGGCAAGATTGGGAAGGATGGGCTCCCTTCCCAATGTTGCAGCATGGCTACAATGAAGAAAAACTTTTTTTTTTTTTTTGCCTCGGATATCGAGGCTCACGTCTTCTATTGTTCCCTTGAAACGACGCTAAACGGAACACTGCAAAACATACTGTACATAATAACGTGCCAGCTAACGCGTCACTGATTCCAATTATGTGTGAATCTTCTTCTTATTTTTTTTTTTTTTTCACGTGAAACAGTGTTTCCACTGTACTTCTCACCTTCGCGGATGACGTCACGACGTAAACGTGCTATCGTATACTTGGGCGACGTTGGGTGACCACTGCACTAGTGTTCGTCACGGTGACTCCCCTCGTTCGCCAAAAGTGCCGATCGTGTCGTTGCTTTCGAATTGCACGTACCTTTCGCGCTAAACGGTTCCCGCAATTATATACGGCGAAGACGCGTCGCATGGGCGCTCGCCCGCTTGGCGCGTAAGCTTGCGTGACGAACAGAGGATGGAGAGTGCACTCCTCCAGATGTAGCGACGAGTGAAGCGTGTCGCTGCAGAGCTCTTCGCAAGCAATAGCTGCAGCATGCAGCCTGGCCGGTAAATTGCAGCCTCGAGACCGCCGTACCCGGCCGAAATGTGGCAGCAACGAACCGTTTCGCCAAAAAACAAAGAAAGAAAGAAAGAAAGAAAGAAAGAAAGAAAGAAAGAAAGAAAGAAAGAAAGAAAGAAAGAAAGAAAGAAAGAAAGAAAGAAAGAAAGAAAGAAAGAAAGAAAGAAAGAAATATAAAAATCGAGCAGTCCTATGGGATCAACGTTCGGTGGCAGAGCCCGCTAATCCGCGGTCGCTTCCTGGACCGGCCGAAACTCGTGTAGCTCACGCGTACGCGACAGTGACCGATAAGCGGAGACTGGCGCACCTTATGTACGCAAAGGAAGGAACTCTCGCGGAAGGCACGCACCAATTTCAGAGCGGAAGGAACCGGGCTTAACCATTCCATCCTATACGCATACACGCCGGCCATTCGCTGCTATTCTAAACATCATCGTCATCGGCATAATCAGTCTGACTGCGCCCACTGCGGTGCAAACGCCTCACCCATGTCTCGGCAATCAACCCTGTCCTGTGCTCGTTGCGGTCACGTTATACCCGCAAACTTCCTAATCTCATCTGCCCACCTAACTTTCTGTCTCCCCCTCGCGCGTTTGCCTTCTCTTGGAATCCAGTCAGTTACTCTCAATGACCAGCGGTTATCTTGCCTACGCGCTGCATGCCCTGCCCATTTCTTCTTCTTGATTTCGACTAAGATGTCCTTAACACCCCTTTATTCCCTCACCCACTCTGCTCTCTTCTTGTCCCTTAAGGTTACACCTATCGTTTTCCCTTCCATGGCTTGCTGCGTCGTCCTCAATTTGAGTTGAACCCTCTTCGTAAGCCTCCATGTTTCGGCTCCGTAGGTAAGTACCAGCAAGATGCAGTTGTTATATACCTACCACCGCCAGATTAGGCCATTTTCTCAGCTCTGCTTGGCCCATGCTGCCCTGCTCCGACCTCTGTGACTGGCTCGAAACTCTGTAATTGCGGGTTACACCTGCGCGTTAATCCAAAAATAGTTCACCGTGTCCTGTGGCCGCTGGTCAGAGCTGCCGTTGGCCAGGGTTGCCAATGGTGGCTACTTTTCGCCAAATTGGCGAATTTGAGAGGCCCATGGCGACCTAAAATTATGAATGGCGACATGGCGAATTTTTGGCGATTTTCGGCTTAGGTCTCCACTGAGTTATGCATCCTGAGCCCAGTGTCTTCCCAACGAATGAGCTGGCAACATTCTCACTATTTTTCTTGGTTTTAGACTCCTGAGTAGAATGTGCGCATTAAGCGTCATTCGGTATGTTCGTCCCGTAACTCGTGTGTATCCCCTCAATTAATCTAGATTCAGGAGGTACTGCAACGTCGCCCAGTGACATTCCAGCAAAATTTAGGTCAGCTGACTGCCTTGCAAACCGCGAGGGGGCAGTGTATAACTATAAGTTTATGGCTATAGGTGCTTTAAGCTTCTCTAAAGTTCCGCTTCTGAAGGAGCTAGACGACGGGTTGGCCGCGTGCTCCGACCATTTGTTCCGCCAAAGCTCCAACTGTTCTGAATAGCTTGGCGACTTAGTCACCGTTGCAGTACCCCCAATTCAGCTCGTAAAGGCTGTTTTGGAATAGCGAAGAGAGGCGGATACGCGGCTATTTGTGCAATAAACAAATATTTATTGAGGCATTTTCCACTGCTCTTGGTGAGCATGTGCAATGAAAACAATTGGTACATAACATTTTAAATCGTCTATCTGTTCATTAATAACGCATTGGATTCACACGTGTAGATATTATAAGTGACTATATGAAAACGTCGGTGGCGTCCGGTATCATATTAGTTCACACTGAAAAGGTGTAAGCCTCACTAATGATCGGTTCCTGTAAGAATTCTCTCGAGTTACCTTTCAATAAACCTTTTAATCATTTTATTTCATATGAGGGTACGTAAAGCTGTCTACAAACAACGCTTTCACGGTTTTCGCTTAAGGTTTAGCACACTTTTACCATTGAAACGAGCGGACAGGGATGGGATATCATGAGCGTTTCATTCATTCACCCTTGCGCCACCACGCACATCTTGCGGCTAGTCGGGGAAGCAGCACCATGGACTGCCATGGTGAAGCGGGCGATACGAGTGGCATTGAGAAACGTCAATATAATTTAAGGGTCTTGGATGTCACTGTATTCTACGGTGCTCTACGTGAGTGAAAATTTTTATTACTAGTTATGCCGCACATATCTAGAATGGCGACTTTTTTGGCGAAATCTGTAAAAAAATGGCGACTTTTGGCGACTTTTTGCTCATCGTTTGGCGACATTTACTCTAAAGTTAGTGGCAACCCTGCCGTTGGCAAATGCAGCTGGACAGACAACCTTTTTCCGTGTCGAACTGTCAATAGTTTAGTCGCAGTAAAAGTAAATATAGCTACTTTCTTTATTAAGATGAAGGCCTTATATGTCTCGTGCAAAGGTGGCACGAATCAAATTTAAAAAAAAGCAAAGCGACGTTCGCGTAATCAGTGAGCTGTAATGGTGACGGCTACTTTCTCTGTAATACCCTCTGTAATACTTCAAGACGAAAGCGTGCGTTTCGTAATGCATTAAGTTGTACAATCGGGGACCAGAGTACTCGCAAGACCTAACGATGAGAGGGAGTAACAATCGGACGCACCGACGTTCCAGCCAAGGCAGGAAATACAGAGGGTTCGCTTTGTTAAAAGGGTTGTGCTCGCCTTTACGTGCATTTGTTGCGATGAGGGTATTGCGGTATTGCTTGTCGTTTTACTTGGTAGTTATGCAGAGAACAAAGTCAGCAACGAGAACACATTCGGAGGTCGTTTAGGATCAGCCTACATACAGGAATAACACTTCTACTGTTGTGCTCGAACATACGATAAAACTTTTTCTAACGACACGAAGTGTGCGTCTGTGTTCTGTGCGGCGATTAAAGTTGCTGCACCTAACGGTTATCTCTCTATCCAAGGAGACTGAACGAGGCTCGTTGGCACGTCTGGTCGTGAGACAGGCTATGTCTGCTGGGCGCTTTGCGCCGAGCGGTAGCCCCCTGTGTCCGGAAAAGGACCGTCTGGCCGTATGCCTGAAACAAATCTTCTCCCCCACAACCCGGGGGGGGGGGGGGGGAGGGTAGTTCCGGGACAGACGTGCGGATGATGGTGGGTTGATGAGTATCGTAGAACTCTGGGACAAAGTTGCTCCGGGCACCGCGTCTCCTCCCATCTGACAACGGCACGAAGTAACCCCTCCATACTAGCTAGAGGGACAGCTGCCCACTGCTCTCGCACGTAGAGTATAGAGTACTTTAACCCCGTATTCTCAAGCAAGCCTCGAAGTTCGTCCTTCACTTGACCGAGTTAAAGGGACCGACAACTGGCCAGAACTTGTGATTAGATCCTGGTAGAAATGAAAAGGCCGTGAAATATAGTGACAGATTCCCGCACCCTTTTCGCGTTGTGAGTAGGATTTATATTTTTAAATTGTGTTCAAAAGTAACGAAAAACCGGTATGTCGCGTAGCCTAGCAGAAGAGCCTTGAAGCTGGATTATGGAGTCGATCACTTTGCTGTGCGTAGTCACGTAGTCTGATGTTGTCATGCGCGCCATAATTAGTCCTGAAAATTAGAGTATGTATATTATTATCTATCCCCGCTCTATTTTGTGCTGCTTACGAGGTAAAAGGAGTGGCACGGTGAGAAGCGGCGCTGCCTTCGTGGTAGCCAGTGCATCATGTCGAGCCGCGGCGCATGCGCGCGGAGTAAAAGAAACTGCGATTGGCGAGTTGAATTCAGCCAGTTGGCGCGCGTGACGATGCAATTTGTAGCGAGCGCGGGCCATGAAACCACCGTTAACCGCTGCAACGACCTACCGCCGCCCTACCGCTGCAACGGAGCCGGCGAGTCGCGGCCACAGCTGATTTCGTTCGATCAAATCACGGCTCAGAGCAGCACGTTCGCTGCGCGCGAATGCGCTAGTCACGTGGTTCTTTTTGTATTTCGCGGGCTTTCTTTGCAGTTTGGAAAAAAATTACACCATCTCCCGCTAAAGGGGACCATGAGGCGATGCGAAGCCGGAGCACTTGCACGATCGCGTTCCGTTGGCGTTCGTTGGGCATGCTACCGACCTCGCGTCGTGGAACGCGAAGAGGGACGCTACGCGCGTCGTATCTTCCATCTAGCCTGGCCGTTAATTGAACAGATTTAGTTGAGCGTCCGCAACAACGTACGGACGCCCAACTAAATCTGTCTATTCTCACAGGGCGAGCGGGGAACGCGGTCGACAGGCGGGCGAGAGGGGGGCAGCGTAGGAGAGGAGAGAGAAGGGGAGGGGACGCGCATGCGCTCGAGCTCATCGCGCCGTTGCGCAGGAGAGAATTTCGGCATGTCTAGCCCGCGTTTCAGAGGAAGAGTGGAAAGGGGGAGGGGAGAGGGAAAGTGGAGAGGAAAGTGTAGAGGGGAAGGCGAGAGGGTGAGTGGAGAGTAGGTGTGTGGAGAGGGTATGCGCATGCGCAGTAAGGGTGGTCACGCCGCACACCACCACCACCGGATTCAGCTCCGCCTTAAGATACTTCGCATCTAAAAAATGATATAAATGAGACTTTGTTTATCGCAAATAATGCAGTGGGGGTTTCTGAAGACGCTGTCGAACTTTTCAAGTCGCATTTCTTGCCTAAAGTCAATATTTAGCAATTTAGTTCAGTAATCCTAATTAACAAATCACACACATGGGACTGAGACATGTGCACTCGTTATTAAGGTAGGTCCATTATCGTTATTATGTACCATGATTTTTTTTGTAATCCTACCTATGCAATTGTATAAATATGTGAATATATAATGCTTTGTAGACACTTTGCAACCCACACCTGTAAAAATTCCTGACGGGATTGACAGTATTGCTAAATAAAATAAAAATAAATTAATTACAAAACAAAAATTGTCTGCAGTGAGAAAGGTGGCTGTCAGCAATTTGCAACTGATTTCACTCGCCTGCCTCTAATTTTGTATTTTTTGATCCTTGGCTAACGATAGCTGGGACACCCCAGCTATCGTTATTATATATTGGTGTCTTAAACCAAGAAGGTTTTAAAGCAGGGTTAAAAATGAATATACTGAAGGTAAAAGATAATTTTTTATTGCCTGGCAAAAGAAAAAAATTGCGATTGGCAGTACACCGTTGATCATTTACAATAGTATGTATACCTAGATCAGCTACTAACATGGGAGCCTACTAATGAAAAGAAAATCGACTAAGGGCGGGCTGAAGCCTATATACGGCAGGCAATCTGCCGTTTTCCCTAAAACGAAAAGTATGCACTCATTGCATACTTCCAGTTGTAACACATGGGGCTGAAACTTCGAGGAAAACCGAAGTCGAGAATAATTTAGAGACCGTGCAGCGCGCAGTGGATCAGGAAACGGCAGTCGTAAGGCTCGTAACATTATGAGATCGGAAAAGAGTCGAGTGGGTCAGACAACAAACATGAGTAGCTGATATTCTAGTTTATCTTAAGTGAAAGAAGTAGGCCTGGGCGAGCGAAATGATGCGTGGGACACACAACCGGTGGTCAGTTAGAGCAACAGAGACGCCAAGAAAAGGAAAAGGAGGCCGATGAGGGCAGCGAGTCAGATCGAGCGACGAAATTAAAAAGTTTGCAGGGTTAACTGGAATCAGCTCGCGCATAATAGGGCAAATTGGAGGTCGCTTGGATCGCCATGCGGGGGATATAAGCACAGGCTGAGAACGATGACGAGATTCAATAATCTGTAATGGTGACCTACGGCTACTTTTTTAACGTAATAGTAATACCAGGTAATACAACAACGAATAAATGTGCGGCCGGAACTCGGGGAGAGAGCGAGCGAGATACAAGTTTATTTAGCGGAAACTCGTTTTTCGATGTGACGTGACGGTCAGGCTGTGTCTGGCGGCCACCTCGTCGGATCTTTCCACTGCCCGAAGTAATACTGCCAGCTTCCTCCCTCGAGGCGTGGGAGTCACTCCTATCATCAAATGACCAACGTATTCAGACAGAAGTTATTAACTGGGCCGAAAAGGTCGTGGCGAGCTACTTGCCACCACCATGTTCGAACCACCGGCAAGCCAACTTCAACGACCTCACTGTGCCGTCAATCTCTCCACTGCCCGGAGATGGGTCTCGAGGCTGGTGTTACGGAAGATCTCGCCTTCCGATGTGTCGGGTGAGGGAGCGGTCAGGAGAGGGTGGGGTGTCTAGCTTACAGTCCCGCAACGATGTGTACTAGGTCTGCAATTGCGCCG
Organism: Rhipicephalus sanguineus; assembly: GCF_013339695.2. Lineage (NCBI taxonomy): Eukaryota > Metazoa > Arthropoda > Arachnida > Ixodida > Ixodidae > Rhipicephalus > Rhipicephalus sanguineus. The sequence continues at coordinate 153,849,965 of NC_051180.1, forward strand.
CATCTCGTGTAGCGTTTTTCGAAGATGTGGCTGTAGAGTAGTGGATTTTATTGTAATGTGAAGCATTGCGCGAGTCATTTCACGAGGCAGTGACAGTGACCTTGCATGGCGCGTGCCTCTGCGGCGAAAAAATGGACGCTAAGGTTGACCGATCATGGCCAGAGTGCAACCAGGCGCAACGCTGAACTGCACTTTACTGGAGAGAGCAAGAAACAAGCGGACTCACCAGAGTTCCAGCCAAGAGACAGCAGGAAATGGGGGGGGGGGGGGGGGGGGGGAGAGTTCGCTTTGTTTAAAAGGATTGTGCTCGTTGTTACGTTCATTTATTGCGATGAGAATACTGTGGCATGCTTTGTCGTTTTAGTGGGTAGCTATGCAGGTAACAGAGTCAGCAACGAGAACACATTCGGAGGTCATTTGGGATCAGACTACATACATATACACCGTTCCAATTGCCACCTAGTGAACTAAGTTTTCTCTTGTAGTAATGACCGTATTCTGAAGAAAATAAGCCTTTTTCTCAATGTGTACTCTAAATCGTCCCCAGTTTTCCTAAGCACACACTCTCTTGGTAGTGAACATATGGTGCTTTAACACGTTGCCCTTTTGTTCTGTCTAAGCACACACTATCGCAGTGCCTTGATTGGTACGTGATGGCGGCGCCAGTTTGACTTAGAAAATAATATTCCTGGCATGCAGCTAAATATCCTCATCAGGTCTCTCATGTAGCCGTCCGTATGTTCATTTGGGAGACACCGCATAATTTGACGTCATTTCCTGCCCCGCCATGGTGGTCTAGTGGTTATGGCGCTCGACTGCTGACCCGAAGGTCGCGGGAAAGGAGGTCACGTGATCGACCACGGAGAGGAGGTGTAACTGAAAGGGGGAGTGAAAAATGAATAAATAAAACAAAATAAGTCACCTTTACGAAGCGGTGTTCGAACACCGGCCCCCACAGTCCGAACCACAAGAGCCCTAACCACGCTTGCGCAGCGCGAATTTATGGGAAGCATATGAATGTGAGGGGAGTGACACGTTCG